>NW_027228448.1:0-141241 GCF_037783145.1 Equus przewalskii
GAGATGTGGTTGCGGCAGGCCCGACAGGTGTTTCCGCAGTGTCCGCCAAGCGGTTCTGGCGTAGTTGGCAGGTGATTTTGGCATGACGGGCAGGTGGTCAGCAAGCCCGGCAGGTGATTCCGAAGTGTTTACCAACTGGTTGTGGCGTAGCCGGCAGATGATTTTTGCGTGTCCAACAGGTGGTTCAGGCGAGTTGAGCAGGTGGGTCCGCGTGCTCGGCAGGTGCTTCCGGTGTCTTTGGCACGTGGTTCCGGCACGTCTGAGAGGTGGTTCTATCATGCCTGGCAGGTGATTCCAGAGAGTACGCCAAGTGGTTGTGGCGTAGCCAGCAGGTGATTTTGGCATGTCCGGCTGCTGGTTCCAGCGAGTTGAGCAGGTGGTTCCGGTGTGCTCGGCAGGTGCCTCCGACGTCTCCGGCATGTGCTACTGGCACGTCTGACAGCTGGTTCTGGCATGCCTGACAGGTGATTCTGCAGTGTCCAGCAAGTTGTTCTGGCGTAGGCGGCATGTGATTTTGGCGTGTCTGGCAGGTGATTTTGGCGTGTCTGGAAGGTAGTTCCTGTGAGTCGAGCAGGTGGGTCCGGCGTGCTCGGCAGGTGGTTCTGGTGTGTCTGGCAGGTGGTTCCGGACTTTCCGGTAGGGGGTTCCGGCATGTCCGGCACGTGGTTTGGTACTTCTGAGAGGTGGTTCCCGCATGCACGGCAGGGGATTCTGGACTGTCAGCCACGTGGTTCTGGCAGGTCTGAGAGGTGGTTCCGGCATGCCTGGCAGGTGATTCTGGAGTTTCCGACAACTGGTTCTGGCGCAGCCAGCATGTGATTTTGGCATGTCCGATAAGAGGTTCCTGCGTGTCGAGCAGGTGGTTCCTGCATGCTCGGCGGTTGGTTCAGGCGTGTCCGGCAGGTGGTTCCAGACTGTCCAGGACGTGGTTCTGCCATGTCCAGCAAGTGGTTCTGGTACGTCTCAGAGGTTGTTCCGGGATGCCTGGCAGGTGATTCCGGACTGTCCCCCACATGGTTCCAGCACTTCTGAGAGGGGGTTCTGGCATTACCGGCAGGTGATTCCGGAGAGTCCTCCAAGTGATTCTGGCATAGCCGGCAGGTGATTTTGGCATGTCCGGAGGTGGTTCCGGCATGTCGAGCTGGTCGTTCCGGCTTGCTCGGCAGGTGTTTCCGGCATCTCCAGCAAGTGGTTCTGTCTGGTTTGAGAGGTGGTTCTGGCATGCCCAGCAGGTGATTCCAGAGTGTCCAGCAAGTGGTTCTGGCATAGCCAGCAGGTGATTTTGGCGTGTCCAGCAGGTGGTTCTGGGGAGTGGATCAGGTGGTTCCGGCATACTCGGCAGGTCGTTCCGGCGTGTCCAGCACCTGGTTATGGCACGTCTGAGAGGTGGTTCCGGCATGCCCAGCAGGTGATTCTGGAGTGTCTGCCAAGTGGTTCTGGCTTAGCCCGCAGGGGATTTTGGCGTCTCCGGTGGGTGGTTCTGGGGAGTGGATCAGGTGGTTCCGGCATACTCGGCAGGTGGTTCCGGCGTGTCCAGCACATGGTTCTGACACATCTGAGAGGTGGTTCCAGCATGCCCAGCCTGTGATTCCAGAATGTCCGGCAAGTTGTTCGGCCTAGCCGGCAGGTGATTTTGGCGTGTCCAGCAGGTGGGTCCTGGGAGTTGAGCAGGTGTTTACGGCGTGCTTGGCAGGTGGTTCCAGTGTGTTAAGGACGTGGATCTTTTGTGTCCGACCTATGCTTCTGGCACGTCTGAGAGGTGGCTCCGGCATGCCCAGCAGCTGATTCCAGATTGTCCACCAAGTGTTTCTGGCATAGCCGACAGGTGATTCTAGCTTGTCCGGCAGGTGGTTCCGGCGAGCTCAGCAAGTGCTTCCAGCGTCTCTGTCACGTGTTTCTGGCACATCTGACAGGTGGTTCCGGCATGCCCAAAAGGTGATTCCGGTCTGTCCGGTAGGTGGTTCCGGCGTGCACGGCACGTGGTTCTGGCACGTCTCAGAGGTGGTTCCAGCATGCCCGGCAGGTCATCCCGGAGAGTCCTCCAAGTGGTTCTGGCGTAGCCCACAGGCGATTTTGGCGTGTCCGGCAGGTGGTTCCGTCGTGCTCGGCAGGTGGTTCAGGCGTGGCCAGCAGGTGGTTCCAGTCTGTCCAGTACGTGTTTCCAGCTTGTCCGGCACGTGGTTCTGGTACGTCTGAGAGGTGGTTCCGCCATGGCTGGCAGGTGATTCTGGACTTTCCCCCAGGTGGTTCTGGCATAGCCAGCAGTTGATATTTGCCTGTCCGGCAGGTGGTTCCGGCGAGTCTGGCAGGTGGCTCCGTTCTGTCCGATAGGTCATTCCGGCATGTCCGGCACGGGCTTCTGGCACGTTTGAGAAGTGGTTCTGGCATGCCAGGCAGGTGATTCCGGACTGTCCGCCAGGTGGTTCCCGCACAGCCAGCTGTTGATTTTGGCCTGTCCGGCAGGTGGTTCCGGCGAGTCGAGCAGGTGGCTCCGGCGTGCTTGGCAGGTGGTTCCGGCATGTCAGGCATGTGGTTCTGGTCTGTCCGATAGGTCTTTCCGGCATTTCCGGCATGTGCTTCTGGCACGTCTGAGAGGTGGCTCTGGCATGCCAGGCATCTTATTCCGGAGTGTCGGGTAAGTGTCTCTGGTGTAGCCGGCAGTTCATTTTGGCGTGTCCGGCACGTGGGTCCTGCGAGTCGAGCAGGTGGTTCCGGCGTGCTCGGCAGGTGGTCCAGGCGTTTCCGGCAGGTGGTTCCAGTCTTTCCAGGACGTGGTTCCAGCGTGTCTGGCACGTGGTTCTGTTACATCTGAGAGGTGGTTCCTGCATGCCCGGCAGGTGATTCCGGACCGTCCGCCAGGTGGTTCCCGCATAGCCAGCTGTTGATTTTGGACTGTCCGGCAGGTGGTTCCGGCGAGTCGAGCAGGAGGCTCCGGCATGCTCGGCAGGTGGTTCCGCTCTGTCCAGTAGGTGTTTCTGGGGTGTCCGGCACGTGCTTCCGACACGTCTGAGAGGTGGTTCCGGCATGCGCGGCAGGTGATTCCGGAGTGTCCGCCAGGGGGTTCTGGCATATCCGGCAGGTGTTTCTGGCAAGTCAAGCTAGTGGCTCCGGCATGCTCGGCAGGTGCTCGGCGTCTCCGGAACGTGGTTCTGGTGTGTCTGAGAGCTGGCTCCGGCATGTCCGGTAGATGATTCCGGAGTGTCCGCCAAGTGGTTCTGGCATACCCGGCAGGTGATTTTGGCGTGTCAGGTAGGTGTTTCCGGCGAGCCGAGCAGGTGGTTCCGGCGTGCTCTGCAGGTTGTTCAGGCGTGTCTGGCAGGTGGTTTCCGTCTGTTCGGGGTGTGGTTCCGGCATCTCATGCACATGGTTCTGGCACGTCTGAGATATGGTTGCAGCCAGCCCGACAGGTGTTTCCGCAGTGTCCGCCAAGCGGTTCTGGCATAGTAGGCAGGTGATTTTGGCATGACCGGCAGGTGGTTCTAGCAAGCCCGGCAGGTGATTCCAAAGTGTTCACCAACTGGTTGTGGCATAGCCGGCAGATGATTTTTGCGTGTCCGGCAGGTGGTTCTGGCGAGTCGAGCAGGTGGTTCCAGCGTGCTCGGCAGGTGCCTCCGGGGTCATTGCCACGTGGTTCTGGCATGTCTGAGAGGTGGTTACGGCATGCCCGGCAGGTGATTCCGGAGTGTTTGCCAAGTGGTTCTGGCATAGCCGGCAGGTGATTTTACATGTCCGGCGGTGGTTCCGGCGGGTCGAGCCGGTGGTTCCGGCGTGTCCGGCAGGTTTTTCCGGTCTGTCCGGCAGGTGGTTCTGGGGTTTCCGGCACGAGGTTCTGGCATGTCTAAGAGGCTGTGCCGGCATGCCCCTCACGTGATTCCGGCTTGTCCCCCAAGTGGTTCTGGCGTAGCGGGCAGGTGATTTTGGCGTGTCCGGCAGGTGGGACCGGTGAGTCAAGCAGGTTGTTCCGGCGAGTGTTTCCTGTGGTTCTGCTCTGTCCGGGAGATGGTTCCGGCCTGTCCGGCACGTGCTTCTGGCACTTCTGAGAGGTTGTGCTGGCATGCCCGGCAGGTGACTCCGGAGTTTCCGCCAAGTGGTTCTGGCATAGCCGGCAGGTGATTTTGCCATGTCCGTCATGTGGTTGCAGCGACTCGAGCAGGTGGTTCCGGCGTGCTGGGCAGGTGGTCCAGGCTTGTCCGGAATGTGGTTCCTGTCTGTCCAGGACGTGGTTCCAGCGTGTCCGGCATGTGGTTCTGTTACGTCTGAGAGGTGGTTCCTGCATGCCCGGCAGGTGATTCTGGACTGTCCGCTACGTGGTTCAGCCACATCTAAGAGGTGGTACCGGCATGCCCTGCAGGGGATACCGGAGAGTCCTCTAAGTGGTTCTGGAGTAGCCCACAGGTGATTTTGGCATATCCAGCAGGTGGTTCCGGCATGCTCGGCAGGTGGTTCAGGCGTGGGCGCCAGGTGCTTCCAGTCTGTCCGGGAGGTGGTTTCAGCGTGTCCGGCCCGTGGTTCCGGCACGTCTGAAAGGTGGTTCTGGCATGTCCGGCAGGTGATTCCGGATTATCCAACAAGTGGTTCTGGCATAGCCCGCAGGTGATTTTGGCGTGTCCCAGAGGTGGTTCCAACGATTCGAGCAGGTGTTTCCGGCTAGTTTGGCAGGTGCTTCTGGCGTCTCCGGCCCTTGATTTTGGCACATTTGAGATGTGGGTCCGGCATTCCTAGCAGGTGATTCCAGAAACTCCGGCAAGTGGTTCTGACATAGCCAGCAGGTGATTTTTTCGTGTCCGACAGATGGGTCCTTCGAGTCGAGCAGGTGGTTTCTGCATGCTCGGCAGGTGGTTCATGCGTGTCCGGCTGGTGGTTCCGTTGTGTCCGGTAGGTGGTTCCCGCGTGTCCGGCATGTGGTTCTGGCACGTCTGAGAGGTGGTTCCGGAATGCCCGGCAGGTGATTCCGGACTGTCCGCCAGGTGGTTCCCACATAGCCAGCTGTTGATTTTGGCCTGTCCGGCATGTGGCTCCGGCGAGTCGAGCAGGTGGCTTCCGCGTGCTCGGCAGGTGCTCCCGGCGTCTCCGGCACGTGTTTCTGGTGTGTCTGAGAGCTGGTTCCGGCATGTCCGGCAGATGATTCCGGAGTGTCCGCTAAGTGGTTCTGGCATACCCGGCAGGTGATTTTGGTGTGTCAGGTAGGTGTTTTCGGCGAATCGAGCAGGTGGTTCCGGCGGGTCTGGCAGGTGGTTTCTGTCTGTTCGGGGTGTGGTTCCGGCATCTCATGCACATGGTTCTGGCATGTCTGAGATGTGGTTGCGGCCGGCCTGACAGGTGTTTCCGCAGTGTCCGCCAAGCGGTTATGGCGTAGTTGGCAGGTGATCTTGGCATGACCGGCAGGTGGTACCAGCAAGCCCGGCAGGTGATTCCGAAGTGTTCACCAACTGGTTGTGGCGTAGCCGGCAGGTGATTTTGGCGTGTCCAGCAGGTAATTTTGGGAGTGGATCAGGTGGTTCCTGCATACTCGGCAGTTGTTCCATCGTGTCCGGCACATGGTTCTGGCATGTCTGAGAGGTGGTTACGGCATGCCCGGCAGGTGACACCAGAGAGTCCTCCAAGTGGTTCTGGCGTACCCGGCAGGTGTTTCTGGTGTGTCCGGCAGGTGGCTCCGGCGTGCTCGGCAGGTGGTTCAGGCAGGTCCGTCAGGTGTTTGCAGTCTGTCCATGACGTGGTTTCGGCATGCCCGCAATGAGTTTCTGGAGTGTCCACCAAGTGTTTTTGGCATAGCCGGCATATGATTTTGGCCTGTCAGGCAGGTGGTTCCGGCATGGCCAGCAGGTGGTTCCGGCGAGCTCGGCAGGTGCTTCCGGTCTCTCCAGCACATGGTTGTGGCACGTCTGAGAGATGGTACCGGCATGCACAGCAGGTGATTCCGAAGTGTTCACCAACTGGTTGTGGCGTAGCCGGCAGGTGATCTTGGCGTGTCCAGCAGGTGGTTGTGGGGCGTGGATCAGGTGGTTCCGGCATACTCGGCCGTGGACTGGCGTGTCTGGAACATGTTCTGGCGTGTCGCCAAGTGGTTCTGCGTCCGGCAGGTGATTTTGGCGAGTCCAGCAGGTGTTTCTTGCGAGTCGAGCAGGTGGTTCAGGCATGCTCATCAGCTGCTTCCGGAATCTCCGGCACGTGGTTCTGGCTTGTCTGAGAGCTGGTTCTGGCATGCCGGCAGGTGACCCTGAGTGTCCTCCAAGTGGTTCTGGCGTACCCGCATATGTTTTGGTTGTCTGGCAGTGTCGGTAGGTGGTTCTGGCGTAGCCGGCAGGTGATTTTGGCGTGACCAGCAGGTGGTTCCGGCAAGCGCGGCAGGTGATTCCGAAGTGTTCACCAACTGGTTGTGGCGTAGCCGGCAGGTGATCTTGGCGTGTCCAGCAGGTGGTTGTGGGGCGTGGATCAGGTGGTTCCGGCATACTCGGCAGGTGGTACTGGCGTGTCTGGAACATGGTTCTGGCAAGTCTGACAAGTGGATCCGGCATGCGCAGCAGGTGATTCCAGAGTGTCCGCCAAGTGGTTCTGGCGTTCCCGGCAGGTGATTTTGGCGAGTCCGGCAGGTGTTTCTTGCGAGTCGAACAGGTGGCTCAGGCATGCTCATCAGCTGCTTCCGGAATCTGCGGCACGTGGTTCTGGCGTGTCTGAGAGCTGGTTCTGGCATGCCGGGCAGGTGACCCCAGAGAGTCCTCCAAGTGGTTCTGGCGTACCCCGCAGGTGTTTCTGGTGTGTCTGGCAGGTGGCTCGGGTGAGTCGAGCAGGTGGTTCCGGCGTGCTCGGCAGGTGGTTCAGGCAGGTCCGGCAGGTGTTTGCAGTCTGTCCATGACGTGGTTCCGGCATGCCCGCAAGGTGATTCTGGAGTGTCCACCAAGTGGTTTTGGCGTAGCCGGCAGGTGATTTTGGCGTGTCCAGCAGGTGGTTCTGGCATGCTCGGCCGGTGGTACCGGAGTGTCTGACAAGTGGTTGTGGCGTAGCCGGCTGGTGATTTTGGCGTGTCCGGCAGCTGGTTCTGGCGAGTCAAGCAGGTCTTCCCGGCATGTCCAGCAGGTGGTTCTGGGGAGTGGATCAGGTGGTTCTGGCATACTCGGCAGGTGGTACCGCCGTGTCCGGAACATGGTTCTGGCAAGTCTGAGAGGTGGTTCCACCTGCCCGACAGGTGATTCCGGAGGGTGCACCAAGTGGTTCTGGCATACCCGGCAGGTGATTTTGGTGTGTCAGGTAGGTGGTTCCGGCGAGTCGAGCAGGTAGTTCTGGCATGCTCGGCAGGTGGTTCACACGAGTCCGGCAGGTGGTCTCGGTCTGTTCGGAGTGTGGTTCCGGCATCTCAGGCACATGGTTCTGGCACGTCTGAGAGGTGGTTCCGGCCGGCCCGAAAGGTGTTTCCGGAATGTCTGCCAAGTGGTTCTGGCGTAGCTGGCAGGTGATGTTGGCGTGACTGGAAGGTGGTTCCAGGAAGCCTGGCAGGTGATTCCGAAGTGTACACCAACTGGTTGTGGCGTAGCCGGCAGGTGATTTTGGTGTGTCCAGCATGTGCTTCTGGGGAGTGGATCAGGTGGTTCCAGCATACTCGGCAGGTGGTACTGGCGTGTCGGGAACATGGTTCTGGCAAGTCTGAGAGGTGTTTCCGGCATGTCCGACAGGTGATTCCGGAGTGTCCACCATGTGGTTCTGGCGTAGCCAGCAGGTGATTTTGGCGTGACCGGCAGGTGTTTCTTGCGAGTCGAGCATGTGGCTCAGGCATTCTCAGCAGGTCCTTCCGGCGTCTGCGGTATGTGTTTCTGGCACATCTGACAGGTGGTTCCTGCATGCGCGTCAGGTGATTCCGGAGTGTCCGCCAGGTGGTTCTGGTGTACCTGGCAGGTGATTTTGGTGTGTCCGGCAGGTGTTTCTGGCGAGTCGATCAGGTGGCTCCGGCATGCAAGGCAGGTGCTTCCGGCGTCTCCGGCACGTGATTCTGGTGTGTCTGAGAGCTGGTTCCGTCATGTCCGGCAGATGATTCCGGAGTGTCCGCCAAGTGGTTCTGGCATACCCGGCAGGTGATTTTGGCACGTCCGGCATGTGGGACCGGTGAGTCGAGCAGGTGGTTCCGGCGAGTGTTTCCTGTGGTTCCGGTCTGTCCGGGAGATGGTTCTGGCCTGTCCGGCACGTGCTTCTGACACTTCTGAGAGTTTGTGCTGGCATGACCGGCACGTGATTCCGGAGTGTCCGCAAAGGGGTTCTGGTGTAGCCGGCAGGTGATTTTGCCATGTCCGGCATGTGGTTGCAGCGAGTCGAGCATGTGGTTCCGGCATGCTCGACAGTTGTTTCAGGCAGGTCCGGCAGGTGGTTCCCTTCTGTCCGGGAGGTGGTTCCGGCGTGTCTGGCACGTGGTTCCGGCATGTCCGAGAGGTGGTTCTATCATGCCCGGCAGGTGATTCCAGAGAGTCCACCAACTGGTTGTGGCATAGCCGGCAGGTGATTTTTGCGTGTCCGGCAGGTGGTTCTGGCGAGTCGAGTAGGTGGTTCTGGCGTGCTAGGCAGGTGCATCCGGGGTCATTGGCACATGGTTCTGCCATGTGTGAGAGGGGGTTCCGGCATGCGCGGCAGGTGGTTCCGGCGTGTCCGGCAGGTGCTTCTGGTCTGTCCGTAAGCTGGTTCCGGCATGTCCGGCACGTGGTTCTGCCACGTCTGTGAGGTGCTTCAGGCCTGCCCGGCAGGTGATTCCTGGGTGTCCGCCAAGTGGTTCTGGCGTCACCGGCAGGTTATTTTGGTGTGTCCGGCAGGTCTTTCCTGCTTTTTGGGCTCGTGGCTCTGGCTTGTAAGACAGATGCTTGTGGCATTTCTGGCCCCTGTTCTTTCATACTCCTCAGCTGGTTTCAGTGTCTCTGGCTCCTGTTAGTGGCATATCCAACAGGTGTTTACAATGTGTCTGGCATGTCGTTGTGCTATGTTTGGAATCTGGTTCCGTCATGTCATTGTGTGCAGCTGGCATGTTGAAGAGATGGTTCTGCAGTGTCAGAATTGCTGTTCCACTGTGTCCGGCAGGTGGTTACAGGTGGTTCTGGCATGCAACGTGGGTGGTTCTGGTATGCCTGTTGGGTCATACTGGCATGAATGTGTGGCCCTTTGAGAGTGTGCGGAGGGTGTTTTTGGCATGTCTCCCGGGGTTTTCTGGCACATAAGGGGCATGATTCCTTTTTATACGTCAGGTGAGTTTGTTCTCAGCTTCCTAAACAGATGGAAGAGAAGATGGTCTGTGGCTTGTGGCCCCTTGAGTGGTGGAGCCAATGCATTGTGCATTCCAATCTAGAGCAATGGATGGCATGGCTGAGAGCAAAAGGGTCTTTCTGACATAGCTGCATTCTGACACTCTCTCCACCAGTGCACAATGGTGTTTGGAAAAAGGCTTACAGTCTATCGCCTTCTGAGCAGGTGCATGCTAAATCATTTGGGACTCAGCCCAGTTGCTTCAGGGGAAGGTGTAGGCATTTCGTCTGAGCAAGGTTGGCAAGGTAGAACTGCGGCAGAAGCAGAAGTCCTAAAGTGGCGAGTTAAGCGCTGGGAAGAAATGGCGTTTGAGCTGACTTTGTATGAGAGTTTCCTCGTATGCTGTACAGCACTGTGGAAAGGGAGTTCTTTCTCAGCTTCCTAAAGAGCTGGAGGGAAGACAGTTTATGGCCTGTCTCCCATTGAAGGAAAGAGGCAGTGCTTTGTCCCTTCCACCTGCAGAGCAGTGGAGGGCATGGCTGAGAGCCAAGGGGGCTTTCTGTCATTGGTGCTTTCTGATACCCTTCAGGGGTGGTGCCAGTGCCTTGTGCCTCCTACATCTAGAGGAATGGAGGGCAAGACCAAGAGTAAAGGGACTTTCTGAAATTGGTGGTTTCTGACACTGCCCCAACCATTGCTCAAGGGCGGTTGGTTAAAAGCCTATTGTCTGTCTCCTCCTCAGCATGTGAAACCACAATCATCCAGGCCTCGTCCCCATTGCTCAAGGGGAAGATGTAGGCATTTCGTCTGAGCCGGGTGCGCAAGGTGGAAATGCGGCAGAAGCAGATGTTGCAGATTGGCGAGTTAAGGGCTGAAAAGACACGGCGTTCAGGTGCCTTTGTATGAGATGTTCCCAGGATGCTGAAAGAGCACTGTGGAATGCGAGTGCTTTCCCAGCTTCCTAAAGAGCTGGAAGCAAGACAGTTTATGGCTTGTCTCCCATTGAAGGATGGAGGCGGTGCTTTGTGCCTTCCACCTCTAGAGCAATGGAGGGCACGGCTGAGAGTAAAGTAAAGGGGTCTTTCTGCCATTGGTGCTTTCTGACACTCTCCCAACCATTGCACTTGGTGGTTAGATAAAAGCCTATTGTCTCTCTCCTCCTCAGCATGTGGAACCACAATCATCCGGGCCTCGTCCCAATTGCTCAAGGGGAAGTTGTAGGCATTTCGTCTGAGCCGGGTTGAAAAAGGTGGAAATGTGCAGGATGCAGATGTTCCAGACCGGAGAGTGAAGTGCTGGAAAGAAACGGCGTTCAGCCTCCTTTGTATGAGATGTTCCCAGGACGCTGTAAGAGCACTGTGGAAAGGGAGATTTTTCTCAGCTTCCTAAAGAGCTGGAAGCAGGACAAGATGTGGTTTGTCTCCCATTGAGGGGTGGATCCAGAGCCAGTGCCTTGTGCCTTTCACCTCCAGAGCAATGGAGGGCACGGCTGACAG
Organism: Equus przewalskii; assembly: GCF_037783145.1. NCBI lineage: Eukaryota > Metazoa > Chordata > Mammalia > Perissodactyla > Equidae > Equus > Equus przewalskii. The sequence continues at coordinate 10,710 of NW_027228448.1, forward strand.
CAAAGGGGCCTTTCTGACATAGCTGCTTTCTGACACTCTCTCCAGCAGTGCACAATGGTGGTTGGAAAAAGGCATGCAGTCCATTGCCTCCTAAAAGCGTGGAAGCTCAATCATTTGGGACTCAGCCCAGTTGCTTCAGGGGAAGGTGTAGGCATTTCGTCTGAGCCGGGTTGGAAAGGTGGAATTGTGGCAGAAGCAGAAGTCCTAAAGCTGCGAGTTAAGGGCTGGGACAAAATGGCATTTGAGCTGTCTTTGTATGAGAGGTTCCTGGTATGCTGTAACAGGACTGTGGAAAGCGAGTTGTTCGTGAGCTTCCTAAAGAGCTGGAGGCAAGACAGTTTATGGCTTGTCTCCCATTGAAGGATGGAGGCAGTGCTTTGTACCTTCCACCTGCAGAGCAATGGAGGGCTCGGCTAAGGGTAAAGTAAAGGGGCCTTTCAGCCATTGGTGCATTCTGACACTCTCTGCACCAGTGCACAATGGCAGTTTGTAAAAAGCCTATTGTCTGCTCTTGCTAAACATGTGGAGGCACAATCATCTGGGCCTCGTCCCTGTTGCTGAAGGGGAAGATGTAGGCATTTCGTCTGAGTGGGGTTGGCAAGGTGGAAATCTGGCAGAAGCAGAAGTTCTAAATCGGCGAGTTAAGCGCTGAAAAGAAATGGCATATCAGCTGCCTTTGTATGAGATGTTGCCAGGACACAGAAAGAGCACTGTTAACAGGGAGTTCTTTCTCAGCTTCCTAAAGAGATGGAAGGAAGATGGTCTGTGGCTTGTCACCCCTTGAGGGGTGGAGCCAGTGCATTGTGCATTCCACGTCTAGAGCAATGGAGGGCAGAGCTGAGAGCAAAGGGGTCTTTCTGACATAGCTGCTTTCCAACACTCTCTCCACCAGTGCACAATGGTGGTTGGAAAAAGGCGTGCAGTCTATCACCTCCTAAGCACGTGGACGATCAATCATTTGGGACACGGCCCAGTTGCTTCAGGGGAAGATGTAGGCATTTCGTCTGAGCCGGGTTGGCAAGGTGGAATTGCTGCACAAGCACAATTCCTAAAGCGGCGAGTTAAGCACTGGGAAGAAATGGCGTTTGAGCTGCCTTTGTACGAGTGTTTCCTCGTATGCTTTAACAGCACTGTGGAAAGCGAGTTCTTTCTCAGCTTCCTAAAGAGCTGGAAGCAAGACAGTTTATGGCTTGTTTCCCATTGAAGGATTGAGGAAGTCCTTTGTGCCTTCCTGCTCTAGAGCAACGGAGGGCACTGCTGAGAATAAACGGGTCTTTCTGCCATTGGTGCTTTCTGACACTCTCTCAACCATTGCACTTCGTGGTTAGTTAAAAGCCTATTGTCTCTCTCCTCCTCAGCATGTGGAACCACAATCATCTGGGCCTTATCCCCATTGCTCAAGGGGAAGATATAGACCTTTCGTCTGAGCCGGGTTGGCAAGGTGGAATTGTGGCAGAAGCAGAAGTTCTAAATTGGCGAGGTAAGGTCTGGCAAGAAAGGCCGTTTGACCTTCATTTCTATGACAGTTTCCCCGTAGGTTTTTCCCGGGAGCCGAGCAGGTGTTTCTGGCATTCTAGGCAGCAGGTTCAGGCATGTATGGCAGGTGGTTCCAGTGTGTCCAGGATGTGGTTCCAGCGTGTCTGGCATGTGGTTCTGGTATGTCTCAGAGGTGGTTCCGGCATGCCCGGCGGGTGATGCCGGAGAGTCCACCAAGTGATTCTGGCGAAACCGGCAGGTGATTTTTGCGTGTCCGGCAGGTGGTTCTGGTGAGTCGAGCAGGTGGTTCCGGCTTGCTCGGCAGGTGCTTCAGGCAGTTCCGGCAGGTGTTTACAGTCTGTCCATGACGTTGTTCCGGCATGCCCGCAAGGTGATGCTGGAGTGTCCACCAAGTGGTTTTGGCGTAGCCGGCATATGATTTTGGCCTGTCAGGCAGGTGGTTCCGGCATGTCCAGCAGGTGGTTCCGGTGAGCTTGGCAGGTGCTTCCGGTCTCTCTGGCACGTGGTTGTGGCACGTCTGAGACATGGTTCCGGCATGCCCGGCAGGTGATTCCGGAGTCTCCGGCACGTGGTTCTGGCACCTCTGAGAGGTGATTCCGGCGTGCCCGGCAGGTGGTACCGGCGTGTCCAGGACATCGTTCTGGCAAGTCTGAGAGGTGGTTCCGGTATGCCCGACAGGTGATTCCGGAGTGTCCACCAAGTGGTTCTGGCGTACCCGGCAAGTGATTTTGGCATGTCCGGCAGGTGTTTCTTGCGAGTCGAGCAGGTGGCTCAGGCATGCTCAGCAGGTGCTTCCGGCATGTCCGGCACGTGGTTCTGGTTGTCTGAGAGCTGGTTCTGGCATGTCCGGCAGATGATTTCGGAGTGTCCACAAAGTGGTTCTGGCATACCCGGCATGTGATTTTGGCGTGTCAGGAATGTTGTTCCGGCGAGTCAAGCAGGTGGTTCAGGCGTGCTCGGCAGGTGGTTCAGGCGGGTCTGGCAGGTGGTTTTGGTCTGTTCGGTGTGTGGTTCCGGCATCTCAGGCACATGGTTCTGGCACGTCTGAGAGGTGGTTCCGGCCGGCCAGACAGGCGTCTGGAGTGTCCAGCAAGTGGTTCTGGGGTAGCTGGCAAGTGATGGTGGCATGAGAGGCTGGTGGTTCCAGCCAGCCCAGCAGGTCATTCCGAAGTGTTCACCAACTGGCTGTGGCGTAGCCGGCAAGTGATTTTGGCATGTCCCGCAGGTGGTTCTGGCGAGTCGAGCAGGTGGTTCCGGTGTCATTGGCATGTGGTTCTGGCATGTCTGAGACGTGGTTCCGGCATGCCCGGCAGGTGATTCCGGAGTGTTCGCCAAGTGGTTCTGGCGTAGCCGGCAGGTGATTTTGCATTTCCGGCGGTGGTTCCGGCGGTTCGAGCCAGTGGTTCCGGGGTGTCCGGCAGGTGGTTGTGGTCTGTCCGGCAGGTGGTTCTGGGCTTCCCGGCACGAGGTTCCGGCACGTCTGAGAGGTTGTGCCGGCATGCCCTTCAAGTGATTCCGGCTTTTCCCCCACGTGGTTCTGGTGTAGTGGGCAGGTGATCTTGGTGTTTCCGGCAGGGTGGACCGGTGAGTCAAGCAGGTGGTTCTGGCGAGTGTTTCCTGTGGTTCCGGTCTGTCCGGGAGATGGTTCCGGCCTGTCCGGCACGTGCTTCTGGCACTTGGGAGAGGTTGTGCTGGCATGCCCGGCAGGTGATTCCGGAGTGTCCGCCAAGAGGTTCTGGCGTAGCCGGCAGGGGATTTTGCCATGTCCGGCATGTGCTTCCAGCGAGTTGAGCATGTGGTTCCGGCATGCTCGACAGTTGGTTCAGGCACGTCCGGCAGGTGGTTCTGGTCTGTCCGGGAGGTGGTTCCGGCGTGTCCGGCATGTGGTTCCAGCACGTCTGAGAGGTGGTTCTATCATGCCCGGCAGGTGATTCCAGAGAGTCCACCAAGTGGTTTTGGCATAGCCGGCTGGTGATTTTGGCGTGTCCGGCAGGTGGTTCAGGCGAGATGAGCAGGTGGTTCCGTCGTGCTCGGCAGGTGCTTCTGGTGTCTCCGGCACGTGTTTCTGGCACATCTGACAGGTGGTTCCAGCATGCCCGAAAGCTGATTCCGATCTGTCCGGTAGGTGGTTCGGGCGTGTACGGCACATGGTTCTGGTACGTTTCAGAGGTGGTTGCGCATGCCCAACTGGTGATTCCGGACTGTCCGCCACGTGGTTCTTGCATGTCTGAGAGGTGTTTCCAGCATGCCCGGCAGGTCATCCCGGAGAGTCCTCCAAGTGGTTCTGGCGTAGCCCGCAGGTGATTTGGGCGTTTCCGGCAGGTGGTTCTGTCGTGCTCGGCATGTGGTTCAGGCGTGGCCGCCAGGTGGTTCCAGTCTGTCCAGTACGTGTTTCCAGCTTGTGCGGCACGTGGTTCTGGTACGTCTGAGAGCGGGTTCCTGCATGCCCGGCAGGAGATTCCGGACTGTCCGCCATGTGGTTCTGGCATAGCCAGCTGTTGATTTTGGCCTCTCTGGCAGGTGGTTCCGGCGAGTCGAGCAGGTGGTTCCGGCGTGCTTGGCAGGTGCTTCAGGAGTGTTCGCCATGTGGTTCTGGCGTAGCCAGTACTTGATTTTTCATGTCCGGCGGTATTTCCGGCAAGTCGAGCCGGTGGTTCCGGCGTGTCTGGCAGGTGGTTCTGGGGTGTCCGGCACGATTTTCTGGCACGTCTGAGAGGTTGTGTCGGCATGCCCTTCACGTGATTCCGGCTTGTCCGCCAAGTGGTTCTGGTGTAGCGGGCAGGTGATTTCGGCGTGTCCGGCAGGTGGGACCGGTGATCAAGCAGGTGGTTCCAGCGAGTGTTTCCTGTGGTTCCGGTCTGTCCGGGAGATGGTTCCGGCGTGTCCGGCACATGGTTCTGGCACCTCTGAGAGGTGGTTTCGGCATGACCGGGAGGTGATTCCGGATTGTCCACCAAGTGGTTCTGGTGTAGCCGGAAGGTGATTTTGGCGTGTCCGGCAGGTGGTTCCGGCGAGACGAGCTGGTGGTTTTGCCGAGCTCGGCAGGTGCTTCCGGCGTCTCGGGCGTGTGGTTCTGGGACGTCTGAGAGGTGGTTCTGGCATGCCCAGCCTGTGATTGCGGAATGTCCGGCAACTTCTTCTGGCCTAGCCGGCAGATGATGTTGGCGTTTCCAGCAGGTGGGTCCTGGGAGTCGAGCAGGTGGTTACGGTGTGCTCGGCAGGTGGTTCCAGTGTGTTAAGGACGTGGATCTTGCATGTCTGGCACATGGTTCTGGTACGTCTGAGAGGTGGGTCCGGCATGCCCGGCAGGTGATTCAGGACTGTCCGCCACGTGGTTCTGGCATAGCCGGCAGGTGATTTTGGCGTGTCCGGCAGGTGTTTCCGGCGAGCTCGGCAGGTGCTTCCGGTCTCTCCAGCACGTGGTTGTGGCAGGTATGAGAGATGGTTCCGGCATGCCCGGCAGGTGATTCCGGAGTGTCTGACAAGTGGTTCTGGCGTAGCCGGCTGGTGATTTTGGCGTGTCCGGCAGGTGGTTCTGACGAGTTACACAGGTGGTCCCGGCGTGTCCGGCAGGTGGTTCCGGTGTGTCCTGGAGGTGGTTCCCACGTGTCCAGCATGTGCTTCTGACAACCTAAAAGGTTGTGCTGTGATGCCCGAAACGTTATTCCGGCTTGTACACAAAGTTGTTCTGACGTAGCTGGCAGGTGCTTCCAGCGAGTCTGGCAGGTGGTTCCGGTCTGTCCGGTAGGTGGGTCCAGCATGTACGGCACGTCATTCTGACACCTCTGAGAGGTGGTTCCGGCATGACTGGCAGGTGATTCCGTATTGTCCATCAAGTGGTTCTGGTGTAGCCTGAAGGTGATTTTGGCATTTCCGACAGGTGTTTCCGGCTAGTCGAGCAGGTGGCTCTGGCGTGCTCGGCCGGTTGGTTCCGGTGTGTCCAGCAGGTGGTTCCCTTCTCTCCAGTAGGTGGTTCCCGCGTGTCCGGCACGTGGTGCTGGCACGTCTGAGAGGTGATTCCGGCATGCCCAGCAGGTGATTCCCGAGTGTCCGCCAAGTGGTTCTAGCATGGCCGGCAGGTGATTTTGGCGTTTCCGGCAGGTGGTTCTGTGAAGTGGCACAGGTGGTTCTGGCGTGCTTGACACGTACTTCCGGCGTCTCCAGTATGTGGTTCTTCCACATTTGAGAGGTGGTTCCGGCTTGACCGGCATGTGATTCCAGAGTGTCTGCCAAGTGGTTCTGGCGCAGCTGGCAGGTGATTTGGGCGTGTCTGGCAGGTGGTTCTGGCGAGTGGATCAGGTGGTTATGGTATGCCCGGTATTTGAACCTGGACTGTCAGCCACGTGCTTCTGGCATACCCAGCAGGTGATTTTGGCATGTCAGGGATCTGGTTACGGTGAGTCGAGCAGGTGGTTCCGGTGTGCTCGACAGATGGTTCCAGTGTGTCCGGCAGGTGGTTCCGGTCTTTCCGGTAGGTGGTTCTGGCGTGTACGGCACGTGGTTCTGATACGTCTCAAGGTGGTTGCGCATGCCCAACAGGTGATGCCAGATTGTCCGCCCCGTGGTTCTGGCACGTCTGAGAGGTGGTTCCGGCATGCCCGGCAGGTCATCCCGGAGAGTCCTCCAAGTGGTTCTGGCGTAGCCGGCAGGTGATTTTGGCGTGTCTGGCATGTGGTTCCGTCGTGCTCGGCAGGTGGTTCAGGCGTGGCCGGCAGGTGGTTCCAGTCTGTCCAGTACGTGATTCCAGCTCGTCCGGCACATGGTTGTGGTACGTCTGAGAGGTGGTTCCGGCATGGCTTGCAGGTGATTCCGGACTGTCCCCCAGGTGGTTCTGGCATAGGCAGCAGTTGATTTTGGCCTGTCCGGCAGGTGGTTCCGGCGTGTCTGGCAGGTGGTTCCGTTCTGTCCGGTAGGTCGTTCCGGCATGTCCGGCACGTGCTTCTGGGACGTCTGAGAGGTGGTACTGGCATGCCCGGCAGGTGATTCTGGAGTGTCCGGTAAGTGGTTGTGGTGTAGCCGGCAGTTCATTTTGCTGTGTCCAGCATGTGGGTCCTGCGAGTCAAGCAGGTGGTTCCGGCGTGCTCGACAGGTGGTCCAGGCGTGTCCGGCAGGTGGTTCCACTCTGTCCAGTATGTGGTTTCAGCGTGTCCGGCACGTGGTTCTGGTACGTCTGAGAGTTGGTTCCTGCATGTCCGGCAGGTGATTCCGGAGTGTCCGCCTGGTGGTTCTGGCGTAGCCAGCAGTTGATTTTGGTGTGTCTGGCAGGTGGTTCTGGCGAGTCGAGCAGGTGGCTCTGGCGTGCTTGGCAGGTGGTTCCGGCGTTTCTGGCAGGTGGTTCCGGTCTGTTCGGTATGTGTTTCCGGCGTGTCCGGCACATGTTTCCGGCACATCTGAGAGGTGGTTCCGGCATGCGTGGGAGGTGATTCCTGAGTGTCCGCCAAGTGGTTCTGGCATAGCCGGCAGGTGATTTTGCATGTCCAGCGGTGGTTCCGGCGAGTCGAACAGGTGGTTCCGGCATGTCTGCCAGGTGGTTCTGGTGTGTCTGGGAGGTGGTTCCCGCGTGTCCGGCACGTGGTTCTTGCACGTCTGATAGGTTGTGCTGGCATGCCCGGCACGTGATTCCGGCTTGTCCACCAAGTGGTTCTGGTGTAGCCAGCAGGTGATTTTGGCGTGTCTAACAGGTGGGTCTGGAGATTCAAGCAGGTGGTTACGTCGAGTTTGGCGGTAGGTTCCGGTGTGCCCTGGAGGTGGTGGTGGCATGTCCGGCACTTGCTTCTGGCACGTCTGAGACGTTGTTCTGGCATGCCCGGCAGGTGATTCCGGACTGTCCGCCAGGTGGTTCCCGCGTAGCCAGCTGTTGATTTTGGCCTGTCCGGCAGGTGGTTCAGGCGAGTCGAGAAGGTGGCTGCGGCGTGCTCGGCAGGTGGTTCCGGTCTGTCCGGTAGGTATTTCCGGCGTGTCCGGCACGTGCATCCAGCACGTCGGAGAGGTGGTTCCGGCATGCGCGGCAGGTGATTCCGGAGAGTCCGCCAGGTGGTTCTGGCGTACCCGGCAGCTGATTTTGGCATGTCCAGCAGGTGGGACGGGTGAGTCAAGCAGGTGGTTCCGGCGAGTGTTTCCTGTGGTTCCGGTCTGTCCGGGAGATGATTCTGGCCTGTCTGGCACGAGCTTCTGGCACTTCTGAGAGGTTGTGCTGGCATGCCCGGCAGGGGATTCCGGAGTGTCCGCCAAGTGCTTCTGGCGTAGCCGGCAGCTGATTGTACCATGTCCTGCATGTGGTTGCAGCGAGTCGAGCATGTGGTTCCGGCGTGCTCAACATTTGGTTCAGGCAGGTCCGGCAGGTGGTTCCGGTCTGTCCGGGAGGTGGTTGCGGTGTGTACGGCACGTGGTTCTGGCACGTCTGAGAGGTGGTTCTATCATGCCCGGCAGGTGATTCCAGAGAGTCCACAAAGTGGTTTTGGCGTAGCCGGCAGGTGATTTTTGCGTGTCCGGCAGGTGGTTCAGGCGAGTTGAGCAGGTGGTTCCGCCGTGCTCGGCAGGTGCTTCCGGCGTCTCCGGCACGTGTTTCTGGCACATCTGACAGGTGGTTCCGGCATGCCCGAAAGGTGATTCCGGTCTGTCCGGTAGGTGGTTCCGGCGTGCATGGCATGTGTTTCTGGTACATCTCAGAGGTGGTTGCGCATGCCCAACAGGTGATTCCGGACTGTCCGCCACGTGGTCCTGGCACGCCTGAGAGGTGGTTCCAGCATGCCCGGCAGGTCATCCCGGAGAGACCTCCAAGTGGTTCTGGCGTAGCCCGCAGGTGATTTGGGCGTTTCCGGCAGGTGGTTCTGTCGTGCTCGGCAGGTGGTTCAGGCGTGGCCGGCAGGTGGTTCCAGTCTGTCCAGTACGTGTTTCCCGCTTGTGTGGCACGTGGTTCTGGTACGTCTGAGAGGTGGTTCCTGCATGCCCAGCAGGAGATTCCGGACTGTCCGCCAGGTGGTTCTCGCATAGCCAGCTGTTGATTTTGGCGTGTCTGGCTGGTGGTTCCGGCAAATCGAGCAGGTGGCTCCGGCGTTCTCGGCAGGTGGTTCCGGAATGTCTGGCAGGTGGTTCCGGTCTGTCCGGAATGTGTTTCCGGCGTGTCCGGCACGTGCTTCCGGAACATCTGAGAGGTGGTTCCGGCATGCGTGGCAGGTGATTCCGGAGTGTCCGCCAGGTGGTTCTGGCGTACCCGGCAGGTGATTTTGGCTTGTCCGGCAGCTCTTTTTGGCAAGTCGAGCAGGTGTTTCCGGCGTGCTCGGCAGGTGCTTCAGGCGGGTCTGGCGGGTGGTTTCCTTCTGTTCGGGGTGTGGTTCCGGCATCTCATGCACGGTTCTGGCACGTCTGAGATGTGGTTCCGGCCGGCCCGACAGGTGTTTCGCAGTGTCTGCCAAGTGGTTCTGGCGTAGTTGGCAGGTGATTTTGGCATGACCGGCAGGTGGTTCCGGCATCCCCGGCAGGTGATTCCGGAGTGTTCGGCAAGTGGTTCTGGCGTAGCCGGCAGGTGATTTTGCATGTCCGGCGGTGGTTCCGGCGGGTCGAGCAGGTGGTTCTGGCGTGTCCAGCAGGTGGTTGCGGTCTGTCCGGCAGGTGGTTCCGGCGTGTCCGGCACGTGGTTCCGGCACGTCTGAGAGGTGGTTCTATCATGCCCGGCAGGTGATTCCAGAGAGTCCACCAACTGGTTGTGGCGTAGCCGGCAGGTGATATTTGCGTGTCCGGCAGGTGGTTCTGGCGAGTCGAGTAGGTGGTTCCGGCGTGCTCGGCAGGTGCTTCCGGGGCCATTGGCACATGGTTCTGGCATGTGTGAGAGGTAGTTCCGGCATGCGCGGCAGGTGGTTCCGGCGTGTCCGGCAGGTGCTTCTTGTCTGTCCGGGAGCTGGTTCTGGCATGGCCGGCACGTGGTTCTGCCACGTCTGTGATGTGCTTCAGGCGTGCCTGGCAGGTGATTCCTGGGGTCCGCCAAGTGGTTCTGGCGTCACCGGCAGGTTATTTTGGTGTGTCCGGCAGGTCTTTCCTTCCTTTTGGGCTCGTGGCTCTGGCTTGTAAGACAGATGCTTGTGGCATTTCTGGCCCCCGTTCTTTCATACTCCTCAGCTGGTTTCAGTGTTTCTGGCTCCTGTTTGTGGCATATCCAACAGGTGTTTACAATGTGTCTGGCATGTCGTTGTGCTATGTTTGGAATCTTGTTCCGTCATATCATTGTGTGCAGCTGACATGTTGAAGAGATGGTTCTGCAGTGTCAGAAACGCTGTTCCACTGTGTCCGGCAGGTGGTTACAGGTGGTTCTGCCATGCAACGTGGGTGCTTCTGGTATGCCTGTTGGGTCCTACTGGCATGAAGGTGTGGCCCTTTGAGAGTGTGCGGAGAGTGTTTTTGGCATGTCTCCCGGGGTTTTCTGGCACATAAGTGGCATGATTCCTTTTTATACGTCAGGTGAGTTTGTTCTCAGCATCCTAAAGAGATGGAAGGAAGATGGTCTGTGGCTTGTCACCCCTTGGGGGTGGAGCAAGTGCATTGAGCATTCCACGTCTACAGCAATGGAGGGCACGGCCGAGAGTAAAGGGCCTTTCTGACATTAGTGCTTTCTGACACTACCCCAACCACTGCTCATGGGCGGTTGGTTAAAAGCCTATTGTCTGTCTCCTCCTCAGCATGTGGAACCACAATCATCCGGGCCTCGTCCCCATTGCTCAAGGGGAAGATGTAGGCATTTCGTCTGAGCCGGGTTGACAAGGTGGAAAAGTGCAGGATGCAGATGTTCCAGACCGGCGAGTGAAGTGCTGGAAAGAAACGGCATTCAGCCTCCTTTGTATGAGATGTTCCCAGGACGCTGTAAGAGCACTGTGGAAAGGGAGTTTTTTCTCAACTCCCTAAAGTGCTGGAAGCAGGACAAGATGTGGTTTGTCTCCCATTGAGGGGTGGATCCAGAGCCAGTGCCTTGTGCCTTTCACCTCTAGAGCAATGGAGGGCACGGCTGACAGCAAAGGGGCCTTTCTGACATAGCTGCTTTCTGACACTGTCTCCAGCAGTGCACAATGGTGGTTTGAAATAGGCGTGCAGTCCATTGCCTCCTAAAAACGTGGACGGTCAATCATTTGGGACACAGCCCAGTTGCTTCAGGGTAAGGTGTAGGCATTTCATCTGAGCCGGGTTGGAAAGGTGGAATTGTGGCAGAAGCAGAAGTCCTAAAGCTGCGAGTTAAGGGCTGGGACAAAATGGCGTTTGATCTGCCTTTGTATGAGAGTTTCCCCAGAGGCGGTTCCTGGGATACGAGCAGGTGTTACCAGTATGCTCAGCAGGTGGTTCCAGTCTTTCATGGAAGTGGTCTGGGGCGTCCAGCACCTGGTTCTGGCACATCTGAGGGGCGGTTCTGGGATGAATGGCAGGTTATTCCGGAGTGTCGGCAAGTGGTTCTGGCGTAGCCGGCAGGTGATTTTGGTGTATCCAGCAGATGGTTCCAGCGAGTCGTGCAGGTGGTTCCAGTGTGCTCATAAGGTGGTTCAGGCATGTCCAAAAGGTGGTTCCGGTTAGTCCGGGAGGTTGTTCCGGCGTGTCCGGAACGTTTTTCAGGCACATCTGAGCGGTGGTTCCTGCATGCACGGCAGGTGATTCCGGAGTGTCCGACAAGTGGTTGTGGCGTAGCCGGCTGGTGATTTTTTCGTTTCAGGCAGGTGGTTCTTGCGAATCAAGCAGGTGGTCCCGGCGTGTCCGTCAGGTGGTTCCGGTCTATCCTGGAGGTGGTTCCGGAGTGTCTGCCGAGTGGTTCTGGCGTCGCCGGCCGGTGACTTTGGCGTTTCCAGCAGGTGGTTCTGGGGAGTGGATGAGGTTGTTCCAGCATACTCGGCAGGTGGTTCTGGCGTGTCCAGCACATGGTTCTGGCACGTCTGAGAGGTGGTTCCGGCATGCACGGCAGGTGATCCCGGAGAGTCCTCCAAGTGGTTCTGGCGTACCCCACAGGTGTTTCTGGTGTGTCCGGCAGGTGGCTCTGGTGAGTCGAGCAGGTGGTTCCAGCGTGCTCGGCAGTTGGTTCAGGCAGGTCCGGCAGGTGTTTGCCGTCTGTCCATGACGTGGTCCCAGCATGCCCGCAAGGTGATTCTGGAGTGTCCACCCAGAGGTTTTGGCGTAGCCGGCATATGATTTTGGCCTGTCATTCAGGTGGTTCTCGCATGTCCAGCAGGTGTTTCCGGCGAGCTCGGCAGGTGCTTCCGGTCTCTCCGGCACGTGGTTGTGGCACGTCTGAGAGATGGTTCCGGCATGCCCGGCAGGTGATTCCGGAGTCTCCGGCATGTGGTTCTGGCACCTCTGAGAGGTGGTTCCGGCATGCCCGACAGGTGATTCCGGAGTGTCCGCCAAGTGGTTCTGGCGTACCCGGCGGGTGATTTTGGCGTGTCCGGCAGGTGTTTCTTGCGAGTCGAGCAGGTGGCTCAGGGATGCTCAGCAGGTGCTTCCGGCGTTTCCGGCACGTGGTTCTGGTGTGTCTGAGAGCTGGTTCTGGCATGTCCAGCAGATGATTCTGGAGTGTCCACCAAGTGGTTCTGGCATACCCGGCAGGTGATTTTGGCGTGTCAGGTATGTGGTTCCGGCAAGTCGAGCAGGTGGTTACGGCGTGCTCGGCACGTGGTTCAGGCGGGTCTGGCAGGTGGTTTCGGTCTGTTCGGGGTGTGGTTCCGGCATCTCAGGCACATGGTTCTGGCACGTCTGAGAGGTGGTTCCGGCCGGCCCTACAGGTGTTTCTGGAGTGTCCGCCAAGTGGTTCTGGCGTAGCTGGCAGGTGATGTTGGCGTGACCGGCAGGTGGTTCCAGCAAGCCCGGCAGGTGATTCCGAAGTGTTCACCAACTGGTTGTGGCGTTGCCGGCTGTTGATTTTTGTGTGTCCGGCAGGTGGTTCTGGCAAGTCGAGCAGGTGGTCCGGCGTGCTTGGCAGGTGCTTCCAGTGTCATTGGCATGTGGTTCCGGCATGTCTGAGAGGTGGTTCCGGCATGCCCGGCAGGTGATTCCGGAGTGTCCGCCAAGTGGTTCTGGCGTAGCCGGCAGGTGATTTTGCCATGACCGGCAGGTGGTTCTGTGGAGTGGCACAGGTGGTTCTGGCATGCTCAGCACGTGCTTCCGGCGTCTCCGGTATGTGGTTCTTGCACATTTGAGAGGTGGTTCCGGCATGACTGGCATGTGATTCTGGAATATGTGCCAAGTGGTTCTCGCGCAGCCGGCAGTTGATTTTGGCATGTGCGGCAGGTGGTTCTGCGGAGTGGATCAGGTGGTTCCGGCGTGCTCTGCAGGTGGTTCAGGCAGGTCTGGCAGGTGTTTGCAGTCTGTCCATGACGTGGTTCCAGAATGCTCGGAAGGCGATTCTGGAGTGTCCACCAAGTGGTTTTGGCGTAGCCGTCACGTGAGTTTGGCGTGTCAGGCAGGTGGTTCCGGCGTGTCCAGCAGGTGGTTCTGGCGAGCTCGGCAGGTGCTTCTGGTCTCTGCGGCACGTGGTCGTGGCACGTCTGAGAGGTGGTTCTGGCATGCCCGGCAGGTGATTCCGGAGTGTCCGACATGTGGTTCTGGCACGTCTGAGAGGTGGTTCTGGCATGCCCTGCAGGTGATTCCATAGTGTCCACCACGTGGTTCTGGCCTAGCCGGCAGGTGATTTTGGCATCTCCGGCAGGTGGTTTCGGCGAGTCGTGCAGGAGGTTCCGGAGTACTCAGCTGGTGCATCCAGTGTCTCTGGCACGTGGTTCTGGCACGTCTGAGAGGTGGTTCTGGCATGCCCGACAGGTGATTCTGGAGTGTCCGGCAAGTGGTTCTGGCGTAGCTGGCAGATGATTTTGGCATGTCCGGCAGGTGATTTTGACGTGTCCGGCAGGTGTTTCTGGCGAGCTGTTCAGGTGATTCCGGCGTTCTCGGCAGGTGATTCTGGCGTGTCCGGCAGGTGGTTCCAGTCTGTCCGGTAGTGGGTTCCGGCGTGTCCCGCACGTGGTTCTGGTACGTCTGAGAGGTGTTACTGGCATGCACGTCAGGTGATCCCGGAGAGTCCTCCAAGTGGTTCTGGCCTAGCCCGCAGGTGATTTTGGCATGTCCGGCAGGTGGTTCCGGCATGCTCAGCAGGTGATTCAGGCAGGTACGGTAGGTGGTTCCGGTCTGTCCGGGAGGTGGTTCCGCCGTGCCCGGCACGTGGTTCCACCACGTCTGACAGGTTTTTCTGACATGTCCTGCAGTTGATTCCGGATTGTCCACCAAGTGTTTCTGGCGTAGCTGGCTGGTGATTTTGGCGTGTCCCACAGGTGGTTCCGACGATTCAAGCAGGTGCTTCCAGCTAGCTTGGAGGGGCTTCTGGCGTCTCCGGCACTTGATTTTGGCACATTTGAGAGGTGGGTCCGGCATTCCTGGCAGGTGATTCTGGAAAGCCTGGCAAGTGGTTCTGGCATAGCCAGCAGGTGATTTTTGCGTGTCCGGCAGGTGGGTCCTGCGAGTCGAGCAGGTGGTTCCTGCATGCTCGGCAGGTGGTTCCGGCGTGTCCTGCACGTGGTTCTGGCACGTCTGAGAGGTGGTTCCAGCATGCCGGCAGGTGATTCCGGACTATCTGCCGAGTGGTTCTGGCGTAGCCGGCAGGTGACTTTGGCGTCTCCAGCAGGTGGTTCTGAGGAGTGGATCAGCTGGTTCCGGCACACTCGGCAGGTGGTACCGGCGTGTCCGGAACATGGTTCTTCAAGTCTGAGAGGTGCTTCCGGCATGCCCGACAGGTGATTCCGGAGAGTCCGCCAAGTGGTTCTGGCATACCCGGCAGGTGATTTTGGCGTGTCCGGCAGGTGTTTCTTGCGAGTCGAGCATGTGGCTCAGGCATGCTCAGCTGGTGCTTCTGGCGTGTCCGGCACGTGGTTCTGGTGTGTCTGAGAGCTGGTTCTGGCATGTCCAGCAGATGATACGTGAGTCTCCACCAAGTGGTTCTGGCATACCCGGCTGGCGATTTTGGCGTGTCAGGTAGGTGGTTTCAGCGAGTCGAGCAGGTGGTTCCGGCGTGCTCGGCAGGTGGTTCAGGCAGGTCTGGCAGGTAGCTTCGGTCTGTTCGGGGTGTGGTTTCGGCATCTCAGGCACATGGTTCTGGCATGTCTGAGAGGTGGTTCCGGCATGCCCGGCAGGTGATTCCGGAGTGTCCACCAAGTGGTTCTGGCGTACCCGGCAGGTGAGTTTGGCGTGTCCGGCAGGTGGGACTGGTGAGTTAAGCAGGTGGTTCCAGCGAGTGTTTCCTGTGTTTCCGGTCTGTCCGGGAGATGGTTCCGGCCTGTCCGGGATGTGCTTCTGGCACTTCTGAGAGGTTGTGCTGGCATGTCCGGCAGGTGATTCTGGAGTGTCCGCCAAGTGGTTCTGGCATAGCCGGCTGGTGATTTTGGCCTGTCCGGCAGGTGGTTCTGTGGAGTGCATCAGGAACTTCCGGCATTCTCGACAGGTGCTTCCGCCGTCTCCGGCATGTATTTGTGGCACCTCGAGCATGCCCGGCGGGTGATTCCGAAGTGTTCACCAACTGATTGTGGCGTAGCCGGCAGGTGATTTTGGCGTGTCCGGCAGGTGGTTCTGGCAAGTCATGCAGGTGGTTCGGGTGTGCTCGGCATGTGCTTCCGGTGTCATTGGCATGTGGTTCTGGCATGTCTGAGAGATGGTTCCGGCATGCCCAGCAGGTGATTCTGGAGTATTCGCCAAGTGGTTCTGGAGTAGCCGGCAGGTGATTTTGGCGTCTCCAGCAGGTGGTTCTGGGGAGTGGATCAGGTGGTTCCGGCATACTCGGCAGGTGGTTCTGGCGTGTCTAACACATGGTTCTGGCACGTCTGATAGGTGGTTCCGGCATGCCCGGCAGGTGATCCGGGAGAGTCCTCCAAGTGGTTCTGGCGTACCCCGCAGGTGTTTCTGGTGTGTCCGGCAGGTGGCTCTGGTGAGTCCAGCAGGTGGATCCAGCGTGCTCGGCAGTTGGTTCAGGCAGGTCAGGCAGGTGTTTGCCGTCTGTCCATGACGCGGTCCCGGCATGCCCGCAAGGTTATTCTGGAGTGTCCACAAAGTGGTTTCGGTGCAGACTGCATATGATTTTGGCCTGTCAGGCAGGTGGTTCTCGCATGTCCAGCAGGTGTTTCCGGCGAGCTCGGCAGGTGCTTCCTGTCTCTCCGGCACGTGGTTGTGGCACGTCTGAGAGATGTTTCCGGCATGCCCGACAGGTGATTCCGGAGTCTCCGGCACGTGGTTCTGGCACCTATGAGAGGTGGTTCCGGCATGCCCGGCAGGTGATTCCGGAGTGTCTGCCGAGTGGTTCTGGCGTAGCCGGCAGGTGATTTTGGCGTGTTAGCAGGTGTTTCTGGGGAGTGGATCAGGTGGTTCCGGCATACTCGGCAGGTGGCACCGGCGTGTCCAGAACATGGTTCTGGCAAGTCTGAGAGGTGCGTTCGGCATGCCCGACATGTGATTCCGGAGTGTCCGCCAAGTGGTTCTGGCGTACCCGGCGGGTGATTTTGGCGTGTCCGGCAGGTATTTCTTGCGAGTCGTGCAGGTGGCTCAGGGATGCTCAGCTGGTGCTTCCGGCGTGTCCGGCACGTGTTTCTGGTGTGCCTGAGAGCTGGTTCTGGCATGTCCAGCAGATTATTCTGGAGTGTCCACCAAGTGGTTCTTGCATACCCGGCAGGTGATTTTGGCGTGTCAGGTAGGTGGTTCCGGCGAGTCGAGCAGGTGGATCCGGCGTGCTCGGCAGGTGGTTCAGGCGGGTCTGGCAGGTGGTTTCGGTCTGTTCGGGGTGTGGTTCCGGCATCTCAGGCACATGGTTCTGGCACGTCTGAGAGATGGTTCCGGCCGGCCCTACAGGTGTTTCTGGAGTGTCCGCCAAGTGGTTCTGGCGTAGCTGGCAGGTGATGTTGGCGTGACCGGCAGGTGGTTCCAGCAAGCCCGGCAGGTGATTCCGAAGTGTTCACCAACTGGTTGTGGCGTTGCCAACAGTTGATTTTGGCGTGGCCGGCAGTTGGTTCTGGCGAGTCGAGCAGGTGGTTCCGGCGTGCTCGGCAGGTGCTTCCAGTGTCATTGGCATGTGGTTCCGGCATGTCGGAGATGTGGTTCCGGCATGCCCGGCAGGTGATTCTGGAGTGTTTTCAAAGTGGTTCTGGTGAAGCCAGCAGGTGATTTTGGCTTGACCGGCAGGTGGTTCTGTGGAGTGGCACAGGTGGTTCTGGCATGCTCAGCACGTGCTTCTGGCATCTCCGGTATGTGGTTCTTGCACGTTTGAGAGGTGGTTCCGTGCATTCCAGGTCTAGAGCAATGAAGGGCACGGCTGAGAGTAAAGGGGTCTTTCTGACATAGCTGCTTTCCGACACTCTCTCCAGCAGTGCACAATGGTGGTTGGAAAAAGGCGTGCAGTCTATCGCCTCCTAAGCACGTGGACGCTCAATCATTTTGGACTCAGCCCAGTTGCTTCAGGGGAAGATGTAGCCATTTCGTCTGAGCCGGGTTGGCAAGGTGGAATTGTGGCATAAGCAGAAGTCCTAAGGCTGCGAGTTAAGGGCTGGGAAGAAATGCCATTTGAGCTGCCTTTGTATGAGAAGTTCCCTGGTCTGCTGTAACAGGATTGTGGAAAGCGAGTTGTTTGTCATCTTCCTAAAGAGCTGGAGGCAAGACAGTTGATGGCTTGTCTCCAATTGAAGGATGGAGGCAGTGCTTTGTGCCTTCCACCTGCAGAGCAATGGAGGGCACGGCTGAGAGCAAAGGGCCCTTCTGACATAGGTGCATTCTGACACTCTCTGACCCAGTGCACAATGGCGGTTTGTAAAAAGCCTATTGTCTGCTCCGGCTAAGCATGCGGAAGCACAGTCATCCGGGCCTCGTCCCCGTTGCTGAAGGGGAAGATGTAGACATTTCGTCTGAGCCGGGTTGGCAAGGTGGAAATGTGGCAGGAGCAGAAGTTCCAAATCTGTGAGTGAAGCGCTGAAAAGAAATGGCATATCAGCTGCCTTTGTATGAGATGTTGGCAGGACACAGAAAGAGCACTGTTAAAGCGAGTTCTTGCTCAGCTTCCTAAAGAGATGGAAGGAAGATGGTCTGTGGCTGGTCGCCCCTTGAGGGGGGGAGCCAGTGCATTGTGCATTCCACGTCTAGAGCAATGGAGGGCACGGCTGAGAGCAAAGGGGTCTTTCTGACATAGCTGCTTTCCGACACTCTCTCCAGCAGTGCACAATGGTGGTTGGAAAAAGGCGTGCAGTCTATCACCTCCTAAGCACATGGATGCTCAATCATCTGGGACTCAGCCCAGTTGCTTCAGGGGAAGATGTAGGCATTTCGTCTGAGCCGGGTTGGCAAGGTGGAATTGAGGCAGAAGCAGGAGTCCTAAAGCTGCGAGTTAAGGACTGGGAAGAAATGCCATTTGAACTGCCTTTGTATGAGAAGTTCCCCGGTCTGCTGTAAGAGGACTGTGGTAAGCGAGTTGTTTGTCAGCTTCCTAAAGAGCTGGAGGCAAGAGACTTTATGGCTTGTCTCCCATTGAAGGATGGAGGCAGTGCTTTGTGCCTTCCACCTCTACAGCAATGGAGGCTGCGGCTGAGAGCCAAGGGGTCTTTCTGCCATTGGTGCTTTCTGACACTCTCCCAACCATTGCACTTCGTGGTTACTTAAAAGCCTATTGTCTCTCTCCTACTAAGCAGGTGGAACCACAATCATTCGGGCCTCGTCCCCCTTGCTTAAGGGGAAGTTGTAGGCATTTCTTCTGAGCCAGGTTGACAAGGTGGAAATGTGGCACATGCAGATGTTCCAGATCGGCGAGTGAAGTGCTGGAAGAAACGGCGTTCAGCTGCCTTTGTATGAGATGTTCCCTGGACGCTCTAAGAGCACTATGGAATGTGAGCTCTTTCTCAGCGTCCTAAAGAGCTGGACGCAAGAAGGTGTGTGGTTCGTCTGCCATTGATGGGTGGAGCCAGAAGCAGTGCATTGTGCCTTCCTCCTCTAGAGCAATTCAGGGCATGGCTGAGATCAAAGGGACCTTTCTGACATAGGTGCTTTCTGACACTCTCTCCACCAGTGCAAATTGGGATTGTAAAAAGCCTGTCTCTCTCCTCTTAAGCATGTGGAAGCACAGTCACCTGGGCCACGTCCCCGTTGCTGAAGGGGAAGATGTAGGCATTTCGTCGGAGCCCGGATGGCAAGGTGGAAATGTGGCAGAAACAGAAGTTCCAAATCTGCAAGTTAAGGGCTGAAAAGAAATGGCGTTTCAGCTGCCTTTGTATGAGATGTTCCCTGGACTCTGTAAGATCACTGTTGAAAGCGAGTTCCTTCTCAGCTTCCTAAAGAGATGGAAGCAAGGTGGTCTGTGGCTTGTCGCCCCTTGAGGGGTGGTGCCAGTGCCTTGTGCCTCCTGCCTCTACAGCAATGGAGGGCACGGCCGAGAGTAAAGGGCCTTTCTGACATTGGTGCTTTCTGACACTCCCCCAACCATTGCTCAAAGGCGGTTTGTTCAAAGCCTATTGTCTGTCTCCTCCTCAGCATGTGGAACCACAATCATTCGGGCCTCGTCCCCATTGCTTAAGGGGAAGTTGTAGGCATTTCGTCTGAGCCGGGTTGACAAGGTGGAAATGTGGCACATGCAGATGTTCCAGATCGGCGAGTGAAGTGCTGGAAGAAACGGCGTTTCCGCTGCCTTTGTATGAGATGTTCCCTGGGCTCTGTAAGATCCCTGTTGAAAGCGAGTTCCTTCTCAGCTTCCTAAAGAGATGGAAGCAAGGTGGTCTGTGGCTTGTCGCCCCTTGAGGGGGGCAGCCAGTGCATTGTGCATTCCACGTCTAGAGCAATGGAGGGCACGGCTGAGAGCAATGTGGTCTTTCTGACATAGCTGCTTTCCGACACTCTCTCCGGCAGTGCACAATGATGTTTGGAAAAAGGCGTGCAGTCTATCGCCTCCTAAGCACGTGGACGCTCAATCATTTGGGACTCAGCCCAGTTGCTTCAGGGGAAGATGTAGGCATTTCGTCTGAGCCTGGTTGGCAAGGTGCAATTGTGGCAGAAGCAGAAGTTCTAAAGTGGCGAGTTAAGGGCTGGCAAGAAAGGCCGTTTTACCTGCATTTCTATGACAGTTTCCCCAGAGGCGGTTCCTGGGATACGAGCAGGTGTTTCCAGTATGCTCAGCAGGTGGTTCCAGTCTTTCATGGAAGTGGTCTGGGGCGTCCAGCACCTGGTTCTGGCACATCTGAGGGCCGATTCCGGGATGAATGGCAGGTTATTCTGGAGTGTCGGCAAGTGGTTCTGGCGTAGCTGGCAGGTGATTTTGGTGTATCCAGCAGATGGTTCCACCGAGTCGAGCAGGTGGTTCCAGCGTGCTCGTAAGGTGCTTCAGGCATGTCCGAAAGGTGGTTCCGGTTAGTCCGGGAGTTGGTTCTGGCGTGTCCGGCACGTTTTTCAGTCACGTCTGAGGGGTGGTTCCGTCATGCACGGCAGGTGATTCCGGAGTGTCCGCCAAGTGGTTCCCGCGTAGCCGGCAGGTGGTTCAGGTGGGTCCAGCAGGTGGTTTTGTCGAGTGGAGCAGGTTGTTCTGGCGTGCTCGGCAGGTGCTTCCGCTGTCATTGGCATGTGGTTCCGGCATGTCTGAGAGGTGGTTCCTGCCGGCCCGACAGGTGTTTCCGCAGTGTCCGCCATGTGGTTCTGGCGTAGCTGGCAGGTGATTTTGGCATGTCCAGCAGGTGTTTCTGGGGAGTGGATCAGGTGGTTCCGGCATACTGGGCATGTGGTACCGGCGTGTCCGCAACATGGTTCTGGCAAGTCTGAGAGGTGGTTCTGGCATGCCCGACAGGTTATTCCGGAGTGTTCACCAAGTGGTTCTGGCGTAGCCAGCAGGTGATTTTGCATACCCGGCGGTGGTTCCGGAGAGTCGAGCCAGTGGTTCCGGCGTGTCCGGCAGGTGGTTCCGGTCTGTCCTAGAGGTGGTTGCGGAGTGTCTGACGAGTGGTTCTGGCGTAGCCGGCAGGTGATTTTGGCGTGTCCAACATGTGGTTCTGGTGAGTGGATAAGGTGGTTGCAGCATACTCGGCAGGTGGTACCGGCATGTCCGGAACATGGTTCTGGCAAGTCTGAGAGGTGGTTCCGGCATGCCCGACAGGTGATCCTGGAGTGTCCGCCAAGTGGTTCTGGCATACCCGGCAGGTGATTTTGGTGTGTCCGGCAGGGGGTTCTGGCGAGTCCAGCAGGTGGTTCCGGTGTGCTCGACAGGTGGTTCAGGCGGGACTGGCAGGTGGTTTCGGTCTGTTGGGGTTTGGTTCCTGCATCTCAGGCACATGGTTCTGCCACGTTTGAGAGGTGGTTCCGGCTGGCCCGACAGGTGTTTCCGGAGTGTCCGCCAAGTGGTTCTGGCGGAGCTGACTGCTGATGTGGGCATGTCCGGCAGGTGGTTCTGGGGAGTCGAGCAGGTGGCTCCGGCGTGCTCGGCAGGTGCTTCCGGTGCCATTGACATGTGGTTCAGGCATGTCTGAGAGGTGGTTCTGGCATGCCAGGCAGGTGATTCCGGAGTGATCGCCAAGTGGTTCTGGCGTAGCCGGCAGGTGATTTTTCATGTCCGGCAGTGGTTCCAGCGAGTCAAGCCGGTGGTTCCGGCGTGTCCGGCAGGTGGTTCCAGTCTGTTCGGCAGGTGGTTCTGGGGTGTCCGGCACGACGTTCTCGCACGTCTGAGAGGTTGTGTCGGCATGCCCTTCACGTGATTCCTGCTTGTCCGCCAAGTGGTTCTGGTGTAGCAGGCTGTTGATTTTGGCGTGTCCGGCCGGTGGGACTGGTGAGTCAAGCAGGTGGTTCTGGCGAGTGTTTCCTGTGTTTTCGGTCTGTAAGGGAGATGGTTCCGGACTGTCCGGCACGTGCTTCTGGCACTTCTGAGAGGTTGTGCTGGCATGCCCGGCAGGTTATTCTGGAGTGTCCGCCAAGTGGTCCTGGCATAGCCGGCACGTGATTTTGGCGTGTCTGGCAGGCGGTTCTGTGGAGTGGAGTAGGTGGTTCTGGCATACTCGGGAGGTGGTACCTGCGTGTCCGGAACATGTTTCTGGCAAGTCTGAGAGGTGGTTCCGGCATGCCCGACAGGTGATTCCGGAGTGTCTGGGATGTGGTTCTGGCACCTCTGAGATGTGGTTCCGGCATGCCCGACAGGTGATTCCGGAGTGTCCGCCGAGTGGTTCTGGCATACCTGGCAGGTGATTTTGGCGTGTCCGGCAGGTGTTTCTTGCGAGTCGACTGGTGGCTCAGGCATGCGCAGCAGGTGTTTCCGGCGTGTCCAGCAGGCGATTTTGGTGTGTCTGAGAGCTGGCTCTGGCATGTCCGGCAGATGATTCCGGAGTGACCACCAAGTGGTTCTGGCATAACCGGCAGGTGATTTTGGCGTGTCAGGTAGGTGGTTCTGGCGAGTCGAGCAGGTGGTTCCGGCGAGTGTTTCCTGTGTTTCCGGTCTGTCCCAGAGATGGTTCCGGCCTGTCCGGCACGTGCTTCTGGCACTTCTGAGAGGTTGTGCTTTCATGCCCTGCAGGTGATACTGGAGTCTCCGCCAAGTGGTTCTGGCATAGCCGGCACGTGATTTTGGCGTGTCCAGCAGGTGGGACCGGTGAGTCAAGCAGGTGGTTCCTGCGAGTGTTTCCAGTGGTTCCGGTCTGTCCGGCAGGTTGTTCCGGTCTGTCCTGGAGGTGGTTGCGGAGTCTCTGCCGAGCGGTTCTGGCGTAGCCGGCACGTGATTTTGCATGTCCGGCGGTGGTTCTGGAGAGTCGAGACAGTGGTTCCGACGTGTACGGCAGGTGGTTTCGGTCTGTCCTAGAGGTGTTTCCGGAGTGTCTGCCGAGTGGTTCTGGCATACCCGGCAGTTGATTTTGGCATGTCCAGCAGGTGGTTCTGGGTAGTGGATCAGGTGGTTCCGGCATACTCGGCAGGTGGTACCGGCGTGTCCGGAACATGGTTCTGGAACGTCTGAAAGGTTGTGTCGGCATGCCCTTCACGTGATTCCGGCTTGTCCGCCAAGTGGTTCTGGTGTAGCAGGCTGGTGATTTTGGCGTGTCAGGTAGGTGGTTCTGGCGAGTCGAGCAGGTGGTTCCGGCGTGCTCGGCAGGTCCTTCCGGTGTCATTGGCATGTGGTTCTGGCATGTCTGAGAGGTGCTTCCGGCATGCCCGGCAGGTGATTCCGGAGTTATCGCCAAGTGGTTCCGGCGTGTCCGGCAGGTGGTTCCGGTGTGTCCGGCAGGTGGTTCTGGGGTGTCCGGCATGATGTTCTGGCATGTCTGAGAGGTTGTGTCGGCATGCCCTTCACGTGATTCTGGCTTGTCCGGCAAGAGGTTCTGGTGTAGCGGGCAGGTGATTTTGGCGTATCCTGCAGGTGGGACCGGTGAGTCAAGCAGGTTGCACCGGCGAGTGTTTCCTGTGTTTCCGGTCTGTCCGGGAGATGGTTCCGGCCTGTCCGGCACATGCTTCTGGCACTTCTGAGAGGTTGTGCTGGCATGCCCGGCAGGTGATTCTGGAGTGTCCGCCAAGTGGTTCTGGCGTAGCCGGCAGGTGATTTTGGCGTGTCCGGCTGGTGGTTCTGTGGTGTGGATCAGGAACTTCCGGCATTCTCGGCAGGTGCTTCCGCCATCTCCGGCATGTGGTTGTGGCACCTCTGAGAGGTGGTTCCAGCATGCCTGGCAGGTGATTCCGGAGTGTCCGACAAGTGGTTGTGGCGTAGCCAGCTGGTGATTTTGGTGTGTCCGGCAGGTGGTTCTGCAGAGTCAAGCAGGTGGTCCCGGCGTGTCAGGCAGGTGGTTCTGGTCTATCCCGGAGATGCTTCCGGAGTGTCTGCCGAGTGGTTCTGGCGTAGCCGGCTGGTGATTTTGGCATGTCCGGCAGCTGGTTCTGGCGAGTCAAGCAGGTGGTCCCGGCGTGTCCGGTAGGTGGTTCCGGTATGTCCTGAAGGTGGTTGCGGAGTGCTCGGCAGGTCCTTCCGGTGTCATTGGCATGTGGTTCTGGCATGTCTGAGAGGTGGTTCCGGCATGCCTGGCAGGTGATTCCGGAGTGTTCGCCAAGTGTTTCTGGCATAGCCGGCAGGTGATTTTGGCGTGTCAGGTAGGTGGTTCCGGCGAGTCGAGCAGGTGGTTCCGGCGTGCTTGGCAGGTGGTTCAGGCGGGACTGGCATGTTGTTTCGGTTTGTTGGGGTGTGGTTCCGGCATCTCAGGCACATGGTTCTGCCACGTCTGAGAGGTGGTTCTGGCCGGCCCGACAGGTGTTTCCGGAGTGTCCGCCAAGTGGTTCTGGCGGAGCTGACAGGTGATGTTGGCGTGACCGGCAGGTGGTTCCAGCCAGCCCGGCAGGTGATTCCGAAGTGTTCAACTGGTTGTGGCGTAGCCGGCAAGTGATTTTGGCATGTCCGGCAGGTGGTTCTGGGGAGTCGTGCAGGTGGTTCCGGCATGCCCGGCAGGTCATTCTGGAGTGTTCGCCAAATGGTTCTGGTGTAGCCGGCAGGTGATTTTGCATTTCCTCCGGTGGTTCCGGCGAGTCGAGCCCGTGGTTCCGGCGTGTCCGGCAGGAGGTTCCTTTGTGTCCGGCAGGTGGTTCTGTGGTGTCCGCCTGAGGTTCTGGCCCGTCTGAGAGGTTGTGTCGGCATGCCCTTCACGTGATTCCGGCTTGTCCGCCAAATGGTTCTGGTGTAGCGGGCAGGTTATTTTGGCGTGTCTGGCAGGTGGGACCTGTGAGTCAAGCAGGTGGTTCCGGCGAGTGTTTCCTGTGTTTCCGGTCTGTCCGGGAGATGGTTCCGGCCCGTCCGGCACGTGCTTCTGGCACTTGTGAGAGGTTGTGCTGGCATGCCCGGCAGGTGATACTGGAGTGTCCGCCAAGTGGTCTTGGCATAGCCGGCACGTGATTTTGGAGTGTACGGCAGGCGGTTCTGTGGAATGCAACATGTGGTTCTGGCATACTCGGCAGGTGGTACCGGCGTGTCCGGAACATGTTTCTGGCAAGTCTGAGAGGTGGTTCCGGCATGACCGACAGGTGATTCCGGAGTGTCCGGGATGTGGTTCTGGCACCTCTGAGAGGTGGTTCCGGCATGCCCGACAGGTCATTCTGGAATGTCCGCCGAGTGGTTCTGGCGTACCTGGCAGGTGATTTTGGCGTGTCCGGCAGGTGTTTCTTGCGAGTCGAGCAGGTGGCTCTGGCATGTGCAGCAGGAGCTTCCGGCGTGTCCAGCAGGTGATTCTGGTGTGTCTGAGAGCTGGTTCTGGCATGTCCGGCAGATGATTCCGGAGTGACCACCAAGTGGTTCTGGCATACCCGGCAGGTGATTTTGGCGTGTCAGGTAGGTGGTTCTGGCGAGTCGAGCAGGTGGTTCCGGCGTGCTCGGCAGGTCCTTCCGGTGTCATTGGCATGTGGTTCTGGCATGTCTGAGAGGTGCTTCCGGCATGCCCGGCAGGTGATTCCGAAGTGATCGCCAAGTGGTTCTGGCGTAGCCGGCAGGTGATTTTGCATGTCCGGCGGTGGTTCCGGCGAGTCGAGCCAGTGGTTCCGGCGTGTCCGGCAGGTGGTTCCGGTGTGTCCGGCAGGTGGTTCTGGGGTGTCCGGCATGATGTTCTGGCATGTCTGAGAGGTTGTGTCGGCATGCCCTTCACGTGATTCCGGCTTGTCCGGCAAGAGGTTCTGGTGTAGCGGGCAGGTGATTTTGGCGTATCCTGCAGGTGGGACCGGTGAGTCAAGCAGGTTGCACCGGCGAGTGTTTCCTGTGGTTCCGGTCTTTCCGGGATATGGTTCCGGCCTGTCCGGCACGTGCTTCTGGCACTTCTGAGAGGTTGTGCTGGCATGCCCGGCAGGTGATTCTGGAGTGTCTGCCAAGTGGTTCTGGCGTAGCCGGCAGGTGATTTTGGCGTGTCCGGCTGGTGGTTCTGTGGAGTGGATCAGGAACTTCCGGCATTCTCGGCAGGTGCTTCCGCCATCTCCGGCATGTGGTTGTGGCACCTCTGAGAGGTGGTTCCAGCATGCCTGGCAGGTGATTCCGGAGTGTCCGACAAGTGGTTGTGGCGTAGCCAGCTGGTGATTTTGGTGTGTCCGGCAGGTGGTTCTGCAGAGTCAAGCAGGTGGTCCCGGCGTGTCAGGCAGGTGGTTCCGGTCTATCCCGGAGATGGTTCCGGAGTGTCTGCCGAGTGGTTCTGGCGTAGCCGGCTGGTGATTTTGGCATGTCCGGCAGCTGGTTCTGGCGAGTCAAGCAGGTGGTCCCGGCGTGTCCGGTAGGTGGTTCCGGTATGTCCTGGAGGTGGTTGCGGAGTGCTCGGCAGGTCCTTCCGGTGTCATTGGCCTGTCGTTCTGGCATGTCTGAGAGGTGGTTCCGGCATGCCCGGCAGGTAATTCCGGAGTGTTCGCCAAGTGTTTCTGGCATAGCCGGCAGGTGATTTTGGCGTGTCAGGTAGGTGGCTCCGGCGAGTCGAGCAGGTGGATCCGGCGTGCTCGGCAGGTGGTTCAGGCGGGACTGGCAGGTGGTTTCGGTCTGTTGGGGTGTGGTTCCGGCATCTCAGGCACATGGTTCTGCCACGTCTGAGAGGTGGTTCTGGCCGGCCCGACAGGTGTTTCCAGAGTGTCTGCCAAGTGGTTCTGGCGGAGCTGACAGGTGATGTTGGTGTGACCGGCAGGTGGTTCCAGCCAGCCCGGCAGGTGATTCCGAAGTGTTCAACTGGTTGTGGCGTAGTCGGCAAGTGATTTTGGCATGTCCGGCAGGTGGTTCTGGGGAGTCGTGCAGGTGGTTCCGGCATGCCCGGCAGGTCATTCCGGAGTGTTCGCCAAATGGTTCTGGTGTAGCCGGCAGGTGATTTTGCATTTCCTGCGGTGGTTCCGGCGAGTCGTGCCCGTGGTTCCGGGGTGTCCGGCAGGAGGTTCCTTTGTGTCCGGCAGGTGGTTCTGTGGTGTCCGCCTAAGGTTCTGGCCCGTCTGAGAGGTTGTGTCGGCATGCCCTTCACGTGATTCCGGCTTGTCCGCCAAGTGGTTCTGGTGTAGCGGGCAGGTTATTTTGGCGTGTCTGGCAGGTGGGACCGGTGAGTCAAGCAGGTGGTTCCGGCGAGTGTTTCCTGTGTTTCCGGTCTGTCCGGGAGATGGTTCCGGCCCGTCCGGCACATGCTTCTGGCACTTGTGAGAGGTTGTGCTGGCATGCCCGGCAGGTGATACTGGACTGTCCGCCGAGTGGTTCTGGCGTACCTGGCAGGTGATTTTGGCGTGTCCGGCAGGTGTTTCTTGCGAGTCGAGCAGGTGACTCTGGCATGCGCAGCAGGAGCTTCCGGCGTGTCCAGCAGGTGATTCTGGTGTGTCTGAGAGCTGGTTCTGGCATGTCCGGCAGATGATTCCGGAGTGACCACCAAGTGGTTCTGGCATACCCGGCAGGTGATTTTGGCGTGTCAGGTAGGTGGTTCTGGCGAGTCGAGCAGGTGGTTCCGGCGTGCTCGGCAGGTCCTTCCGGTGTCATTGGCATGTGGTTCTGGCATGTCTGAGAGGTGCTTCCGGCATGCCCTGCAGGTGATTCCGGAGTGATCGCCAAGTGGTTCTGGCGTAGCCGGCAGGTGACTTTGCATATCCGGTGGTGGTTCCGGCGAGTCGAGCCAGTGGTTCCGGCGTGTCCGGCAGGTGGTTCCGGTGTGTCCGGCAGGTGGTTCTGGGGTGTCCGGCATGATGTTCTGGCATGTCTGAGAGGTTGTGTCGGCATGCCCTTCACGTGATTTTGGCTTGTCCGGCAAGAGGTTCTGGTGTAGCGGGCAGGTGATTTTGGCTTGTCCGTCAGGTGGGACCGGTGAGTCAAGGAGGTGGTTCCTGCGAGTCTTTCCTGTGGTTCCGGTCTGTCCGGGAGATGGTTCCGGCCTGCCCGGCATGTGCTTCTTGCACTTTTGAGAGGTTGTGCTGGCGTGCCCGGCAGGTGATTCTGGAGTTTCCGCCAAGTGGTTCTGGCGAACCCGGCAGATGATTTCGGCATGTCCGGCAGGTGTTTCTTGCGAGTCAAGCAGGAGGTTCCATCATGCTCGGCAGGTGGTTCAGGCCAATCTGGCAGGTGGTTTCGGTCTGTTCGGGGTGTGGTTTCGGCATCTCAGGCACATGGTTCTGGCACGTCTGAGAGGTGCTTCCGGCCGGCCCAACAGGTGTTTCCGGAGTGTCCGCCAAGTGGTTCTGGCGTAGCTGGCAGGTGATGTTGGCGTGACCGGCAGGTGGTTCCAGCCAGCCCGGCAGGTGATTCCGAAGTGTTCACCAACTGGTTGTGGCATAGCCGGCACGTGATTTTGGCGTGTCAGGCAGGTAGCTGTGGCGTGTCGAGCAGGTGGTTCCGGCATGCCTGGCAGGTGACTCCGGAGTGTTCGCCAAATGGTTCTGGCATAGCCCACACGTGATTTTGCATGTCCCGCGGTGGTTCCGGCGAGTCGAGCCGGTGGTTCCGGCGTGTCCGGCAGGTGGTTCCGGTCTGTCCGGCAGGTGGTTCTGGGGTGTACGGCACGAGGTTCTGGCACATCTGAGAGGTTGTGTCGGCATGCCCTTCACGTGATTCCAGCTTGTCCGCCAAGTGGTTCTGGTGTAGCGGGCAGGTGATTTTGGCATGTCCGGCAGGTGGGACCGGTGAGTCAAGCAGGTGGTTCCTGCGAGTGTTTCCAGTGGTTCTGGTCTGTCTGGCAGGTGGTTCCGGTCTGTCCGGGAGATGGTTCCGGCCTGTCCGGCACGTGCTTCTGGCACTTCTGAGAGGTTGTGCTGGCATGCCCGGCAAGTGATTCTGGAGTGTAAGCCAAGTGGTTCTTGCATAGCAGACAGGTGATTTTGGCGTGTCCGGCAGGTCATTCTGGCGAGTCGAGCAGATGGTTCCGGCATGCTCGGCAGGTGCTTCTGGGGTCATTGGCACATGGTTCTGGCATGTGTGAGAGGTGGTTCCGGCATGCGTGGCAGGTGGTTCCGGGGTGTCCTGAAGGTGCTTCTGGTCTGTCCGGGAGCTGGTTCCAGCATGGCCGGCACGTGGTTCTGGCACGTCAGTGAGGTGCTTCAGGCGTGCCCGGCATGTGATTCCTGGGTGTCCGCCAAGTGGTTCTGGCATCACTGGCAGGTTATTTTGGTGTGTCCGGCAGGTCTTTCCTGCTTTTTGGGCTCATGGCTCTGGCTTGTAAGACAGATGATTGTGGCATTTCTGGCCCCCGTTCTTTCATACTCCTCAGCTGGTTTCAGTGTTTCTGGCTCCTGTTTGTGGCATATCCAACAGGTGGTTACAATGTGTCTGGCATGTCGTTGTGCTATGTTTGGAATCTGGTTCCGTCATGTCATTGTGTGCGTCTGGCATGTTGAAGAGGTTGTTCTGCAGTGTCAGAATGGCTGTTCCACTGTGTCCGGCAGGTGGTTACAGGTGGTTCTGGCATGCAACGTGGGTGCTTCTGGTATGCCTGTTGGGTCATATTGGCATGAATGTGTGGCCCTTTGAGAGTGTGCAGAGGGTGTTTTTGGCATGTCTCCTGGGGTTTTCTGGCACATAAGGGGCATCATTCCTTTTTATACGTCAGGTGAGTTTGTTCTCAGCTTCCTAAAGAGATGGAAGGAAGCTGGTCTGTGGATTGTGGCCCCTTGAGGGGTGGAGCCAATGCATTGTGCATTCCAATCTAGAGCAATGGAGGGCATGGCTGAGAGCAAAAGGGTGTTTCTGACATAGCTGCATTCTGACGCTCTCTCCACCAGTGCACAATGGTGTTTGGAAAAAGGCGTGCAGTCTATCACCTCCTAAGCACGTGGATGCTCAATCATTTGGGACTCAGCCGAGTTGCTTCAGGGGAAGATGTAGGCATTTCGTCTGAGCAAGGTTGGCAAGGTGGAACTGCGGTAGAAGCAGAAGACCTAAAGCGGCAAGTTAAGCGCTGGGAAGAAATGGCGTTTGAGCTGACTTTGTATGAGAGTTTCCTCGTATGCTGTACAGCACTGTGGAAAGCGAGTTGTTTGTCAGCTTCCTAAAGAGCTGGAGGCAAGACAGTTTATGGCATGTCTCCCATTGAAGGAAAGAGGCAGTGCTTTGTGCCATCCACCTGCAGAGCAATGGAGGGCATTGCTGAGAGCCAAGGGGGCTTTCTGTCATTGGTGCTTTCTGATACCCTTCAGGGGTGGTGCCAGTGCCTTGTGCCTCCTACCTCTAGAGGAATGGAGGGCAAGACCAAGAGTAAAGGGACTTTCTGAAATTGGTGGTTTCTGACACTGCCCCAACCATTGCTCAAGGGCGGTTGGTTAAAAGCCTATTGTCTGTCTCCTCCTCAGCATGTGGAACCACAATCATCCAGGCCTCGTACCCATTGCTCAAGGGGCAGATGTAGGCATTTCGTCTGAGCCAGGTGGGCAAGGTGGAAATGCAGGAGAAGCAGATGTTGCAGATTTGCGAGTTAAGGGCTGAAAAGACACGGCATTCAGGTGCCTTTGTATGAGATGTTCCAAGGATGCTGCAAGAGCACTGTGGAATGGGAGTGCTTTCCCAGCTTCCTAAAGATCTGGAAGCAGGACAGTTTATGGCTTGTCTCCAATTGAAGGATGGAGGCAGTGCTTTGTGCCTTCCACCTCTAGAGCAATGGAGGACACGGCTGAGAGCAAAGGTTCCTTTCTGACATAGGTGCATTCTGACACTCTCTGACCCAGTGCACAATGGTGGTTTGTAAAAAGCCTATTGTCTGCTCCTGCTAAGCATGTGGAAGCACAATCATCTGGGCCTCGTGCCAGTTGCTGGAGGGGAAGATGTAGGCATTTCGTCGGAGCCTGGTTGGCAAGGTGGAAATCTGGCAGAAGCAGAACTTTCAAATCGGTGAGTTAAGCGCTGAAAAGAAACGGCATATCAGGTGCCTTTGTATGAGATGTTGCCAGGACACAGAAAGAGCACTGCTGAAAGGGAGTTCTTTCTCAGCTATCAGAAGAGATGGAAGGAAGATGGTCTGTGGCTTGTCGCCCCTTGAGGGTGGGAGCCAGTGCATTGTGCATTCCACGTCTAGAGCAATGGAGGGCACGGCTGCCTGCACAGGGGTCTTTCTGACACAGCTGCTTTCTGACACTCTGTCCACCAGTGCACAATGGTGGTTGGAAAAAGGCATACAGTCTATCGCCTCCTAAGCATGTGGACGCTCAATCATTTGGGACTCAGCCGAGTTGCTTCAGGGGAAGGTGTAGGCATTTCATCTGAGCCGGGTTGGCAAGGTGGAATTGCAGCAGAAGTCCTAAAGCTGCGAGTTAAGCCTGGGACAAAATGGCGTTTGAGCTGTCTTTGTATGAGAGGTTCCTGGTATGCTGTAACAGGACTGTGGAAAGCGAATTGTTCGTCAGCTTCCTAAAGAGCTGGAGAGAAGACAGTTTATGGCTTGTCTCCCATTGAAGGATGGAGGCAGTGCTTTGTGCCTTCCACCTGCAGAGCAATGGAGGGCACGGCTGAGAGTAAAGTAAAGGGGTCTTTCTGCCATTGGTGCTTTCTGACACTCTCCCAACCGTTGCACTTGGTGGTTAGTTAAAAGCATATTGTCTGTCTCCTCCTCAGCATGTGGAACCACAATCATCCTGGCCTCCTCCCAATTGCTCAAGGGGAAGATGTAGTCATTTCATCTGAGCCAGGTTGGCAAGGTGGAAATGTTCAGGATGCAGATGTTCCAGACCGGCGAGTGAAGTGCTGAAAAGAAACGGCGTTCAGCCTCCTTTGTATGAGATGTTCCCAGGACGCTGTAAGAGCACTGTGGAAAGGGAGTTTTTTCTCAGCTTCCTAAAGAGCTGGAAGCAGGACAAGATGTGGTTTGTCTCCCATTGAGGGGTGGATCCAGAGCCAGTGCCTTGTGCCTTCCACCTCCACAGCAATGGAGAGCAAGGCTGAGTCAAATGGGCCTTTCTGAGATAGCTGCTTTCCGAAACTCTCTCCAGCAGTGCAAAATGGTGGTTGGAGAAGGGTGTGCATTCTATCGTCTCCTAATCACGTGGACGCTCAATCATATGAGACTCAGCCCAGTTGCTTCAGCGGAAGAAGTAGGCATTTCGTCTGAGCCAGGTTGGCAAGGTGGTGCTGGGTTGCTGCAGAAGCAGAAGCCCTAATGCGGCGAGTTAAGGGCTGGGAATAAATGGCGTTTGATCTGCCTTTGTATGAGAGGTTCCTGGTATGCTGTCACAGGACTGTGGAAAGCGAGTTGTTTGTCAGCTTCCTAAAGAGCTGGAGGGAAGACAGTTTATGGCTTGTCTCTCATTGAAGGACGGAGGCAGTACTTTGAGCCTTCCACCTGCAGAGCAAGGGAGGACTCGGCAGAGAGCAAAGGGCACTTTCTGTCATAGGTGCTTTCTGATACCCTTCAGGGGTCTTGCCAGTGCCTTGTGCCTCCTGCCTCTAGAGGAATGGAGGGCACGGCCCAGAGTAAAGGGCCTTTCTGACATTGGTGCTTTGTGACACTCCCACAATCATTGCTCAAGGGCGGTTGGTTAAAAGCTTATTGTCTGTCTCCTCCTCAGCATGTGGAACCACAATCATCCGGGCCTCGTCCCCATTGCTCAAGGGGAAGATGTAGGCATTTCGTCTGAGCCGGGTGGGCAAGGTGGAAATGTGGCAGAAGCGGATGTTGCAGATGGGCGAGTTAAGGGCTGAAAAGACACGGCATTCAGGTGCCTTTGTATGAGATGTTCCCAGGATGCTGTAAGAGCACTGTGGAATGCGAGTGCTTTCCCAGCTTCCTAAAGAGCTGGAAGCAATACAGTTGATGGCTTGTCTCCAATTGAAGGATGGAGGCAGTGCTTTGTGCCTTCCACCTCTGGAGCAATGGAGGGCACGGCTGGGAGCAAAGGGCCCTTTCTGACATAGGTGCATTCTGACACTCTCTGCACCAGTGCACAATTGCGGTTGGTAAAAAGCCTATTGTCTGCTCCTGCTAAGCATATGGAACCACAATCATCTGGGCCTCGTGCCCGTTGCTGAAGGGGAAGATGTAGGCATTTCGTCTGAGCCGGGTTGCCAAGGTGGAAATGTGCAGGATGCAGATGTCCCAGACTGGCGAGTGCAGCGCTGAAGGAAACGACATTCAGCCTCCTTTGTATGAGATGTTCCCAGGACGCTGTAAGGGCACTGTGGAAAGGGAGTTTTTCTCAGCTTCCTAAAGTGCTGGAAGCAGGACAAGATGTGGTTTGTCTCCCATTGAGGGGTGGATCCAGAGCCAGTGCCTTGTGCCTTCCACCTCCAGAGCAATGAAGGGCATGGCTGTGAGCGAAGGGGCCTTTCTGACATCGCTTCTTTATGAAAATCTCTCCAGCAGTGCACATTGGTGGTTGGAAAAAGGCGTGCAGTCTATCGCCTCCTAAGCACGTGGACGCTCAATCATTTGGGACTCAGCCCAGTTGCATCAGGGGAAGATGTAGGCATTTCGTCTGAGCCGGGTTGGCAAGGTGGAATTGCGGCAGAAGCAGAAGTCCTAAAGCAGCGAGTTAAGCACTGGGAAGAAATGGCGTTTGAGCTGACTTTGTATGAGAGGTTCCTGGTATGCTGTAACAGGACTGTGGAAAGCGAGTTGTTTGTCAGCTTCCTAAACAGCTGGAGGCAAGACAGTTTATGGCTTGTCTCCCATTGAAGGATGGAGGCAGTGCTTTGTGCCTTCCACCTGCAGAGCAATGGAGGGCACGGCTGAGAGCCAAGGGGGCTTTCTGCCATAGGTGCTTTCTGATACCCTTCAGGTGTGGTGCCAGTGCCTTGTGCCTCCTACCATGAGAGGAATGGAGGGCACTGCCCAGAGTAAAGGGCCTTTCTGACATTGGTGCTTTCTGACACTACCCCAACCACTGCTCATGGGCGCTTGGTTAAAAGCCTATTGTCTGTCTCCTCCTCAGCATGTGGAACCACAATCATCTGGGCCTCGTCCCCATTGCTCAAGGGGAAGATGTAGGCATTTCGTCTCGCCGGGTTGGCAAGGTGGAATTGTGGCAGAAGCAGAATTCCTAAAGCGGCGAGTTAAGCACTGGGAAGAAATTGCGTTTGAGCTGCCTTAGTACCAGTGTTTCCTCGTATGCTTTAACAGCACTTTGGAAAGCGAGTTCTTTCTCAGCTTCCTAAACAGCTGGAAGCAAGACAGTTTATGGCTTGTTTCCCATTGAAGGATTCAGGCAGTCCTTTCTGCCTTCCTGCTCTAGAGCAACGGAGGGCACTGCTGAGAGTAAAGGGGTCTTTCTGCCATTGGTGCTTTCTGACACTCTCTCAACCATTGCACTTGGTGGTTAGTTAAAAGCCTATTGTCTCTCTCCTCCTCAGCATGTGGAACCACAATCATCCAGGCCTCGTCCCCATTGCTCAAGGGGAAGATGTAGGCCTTTCGTCTGAGCCGGGTTGGCAAGGTGGAATTGTGGCAGAAGCAGAAGTTCTAAAGTGGCGAAGTAAGGTCTGGCAAGAAAGGCCGTTTGACCTTCATTTCTATGACAGTTTCCCCGTAGGATTTTCCCGGGAGCCGAGCAGGTGTTTCTGGCTTTCTCGGCAGGAGGTTCGGGCATGTACGGCAGGTGGTTCCAGTGTGTCCAGGATGCGGTTCCAGCGTGTCTGGCACGTGGTTCTGGTATGTCTCAGAGGTGGTTCCGGCATGCCCGGCCGGTGATTCCGGAGAGTCCACCAAGTGATTCTGTCGTAACCGGCAGGTGATTTTTGCATGTCCGGCAGGTGGTTCTGGCGAGTCGAGCAGGTGGTTCCGGCCTGCTCGGCAGGTGCTTCCGGTGTCATTGGCACGTGTTTCTGGCACGTCTGAGAGGTGGTTCCGGCATGCCCAGCAGGTTATTCCAGAGTGTTCCTCAAGTGGTTGTGGCTTAGCCGGCAGGTGATTTTGCATATCCGGCGGTGGTTCCGGCGGGTTGAGCCGGTGGTTCCGGAGTGTCCGGCAGGTGGTTCTGGGCTGTCCGGAACGAGGTTCTGGCACGTCTGAGATATTGTGCTGGCATACCCTTCACGTGATTGCAGCTTGTCCCGCAAGTGGTTCT
This sequence comes from Equus przewalskii, assembly GCF_037783145.1. Classification (NCBI taxonomy): domain Eukaryota; kingdom Metazoa; phylum Chordata; class Mammalia; order Perissodactyla; family Equidae; genus Equus; species Equus przewalskii. The sequence goes on from NW_027228448.1 coordinate 45,138, forward strand.
GGTGTAGCCGGCAGGTGATTTTTGCGTGTCCAGCAGTTGGGACCAGTGAGTCAAGCAGGTGGTTCCGGCGATTGTTTCCTGTGGTTCCGGACTGTCCGGGGGATGGTTCCAGCCTGTCCGGCACGTGCTTCTGGCACTTCTGAGAGGTTGTGCTGGCATGCCCGGCAGGTGAAGTCTGAGTGTCCGCCAAGTGGTTCTGGCGTAGCCGGCAGGTGATTTTGCCATGTCCGGCATGTGGTTCCAGTGAGTCGAGCGTGTGGTTCTGGTGTGCTCAACAGTTGGTGCAGGCAGCTCTGGCAGGTGGTTCTGGTCTGTCCGGCAGGTGGTTCCGAGGTGTCCGGCACGTGGTTCTGGCACATCTGAGAGGTGGTTCTATCATGCCCGGCAGGTGATTCCAGAGAGTCCACCAAGTGGTTTTGGCGTAGCCGGCAGTTGATTTTGGCGCATCCGGCAGGTGGTTCGGGCGAGATGAGCAGGTGGTTCCGACGTGCTCGTCAGGTGCTTCCGGCGTCTCCGGCACGTGTTTCTGGCACATCTGACAGGTGGTTTCGGCATGGCCGAAAGGTGATTCTGGTCTGTCCGGTAGGTGGTTCCGGCGTGTACAGCACGTGGTTCTGGTACGTCTCAGAGGTGGTTGCGCATGCCCAACAGGTGATTCCGGACGGTCCGCCACGTGGTTCTGGCACGTCTGAGAGGTGGTTCCAGCATGCCCGGCAGGTCATCCTGGAGAGTCCTCCAAGTGGTTCTGGCGCAGCCCACCGGTGATTTTGGCGTGTCCGGCAAGTGGTTCCGTCGTGCTCGGCAGGTGGTTCAGGCGTGGCCGGCATGTGGTTCCAGTCTGTCCAGTACGTGTTTCCAGCTTGTCCGACACGTCGTTCTGGTACGTCTGAGAGGTGGTTCCGCCATGGCTGGCAGGTGATTCTGGACTGTCCCCCAGGTGGTTCTGGCATAGCCAGCAGTTGATATTGGCCTGTCCAGCAGGTGATTCCGGCGAGTCGAGCAGGTGGTTCAGGCGTGTCTGGTAGGTGGTTCTGTTCTGTCCGATAGGTCGTTCCGGCATGTCCGGCATGTGCTTCTGGCACGTGTGAGAGGTGGTTCTGGCATGCCAGGCAGGTGATTCCGGAGTGTCGGGTAAGTGGTTCTGGTGTAGCCAGCAGATCACCTTGGCGTGTCCCTCACGAGTGTCCTGCGAGTCGAGCAGGTGGTTCCGGCATGCTCGGCAGGTGGTTCCAGTCTGTCCAGGACGTGGTTCCAGCGTGTCAGGCTCGTGGTTCTGTTACGTCTGAGAGGTGGTTCCTGCATGCCCGGCAGGTGATTCTGGACTGTCCGCCAGGTGGTTCTCGCATAGCCAGCTGTTGATTTTGGCCTGTCCGGCAGGTGGTTCTGGCGAGTCAAACAGGTGGCTCCAGCGTACTCGGCAGGTGGTTCCGGCATGTCAGGCAGTTGGTTCCAGTCTGTCCGGTAGGTGTTTCCGGCCTGTCCGGCACGTGCTTCCGGCACGTCTGAGAGGTGGTTCCGGCATGCGTGGCAGGTGATTCTGGAGTGTCCTCCAGGTGGTTCTGGCATACCCCACCGGTGTTTCTGGTGTGTCCGGCAGGTGGCTCTGGTGAGTCGAGCAGGTGGTTCCGGTGTGCACAGAAGGTGGTTCAGGCAGGTTCGGCAGGTGTTTGCAGTCTGTCCATGACCTGGTTCCGGCCTGCCCATAAGGTGATTCTGGAGTGTCCAACAAGTGGTTGTGGTGTAGCCGGCGTATGATTTTGGACTGTCAGGCAGGTGGTTCCGGCATGTTCAGAAGGTGGTTCCGGCGAGCTCGGCAGGTGCTTCCGGTCTCTCCGGCATGTGGTTGCGGCACGTCTGAGAGATGGTTCCGCCATGCCAGGCAGGTGATTCCGGAGTCTGCAGCATGTGGTTCTGGAACCTCTGCGAGGTGGCTCCGGCATGCCCGGCAGGTGATTCCGGAGTGTCTGCCGAGTGGTTCTGGCGTAGCCTGCAGGTGATTTTGGCGTGTCTGGCAGGTGTTTCTTGCGAGTTGAGCAGGTGGCTCAGGCATGCTCAGCAGGTGCTTCCGGCGTCTCCGGCACGTGGTCCTGGTGTGTCTGAGATCTGGTTCTGGCATGTCCGACAGATGATTCCGGAGTGTCCACCAAGTGGTTCTGGTATACCCGGCAGGTGATTTTTGAGTGTCAGGTAGGTGGTTCAGGATATTCGAGCAGGTGGTTCAGGCGTGCTCATGAGGTGGTTCAGGCGGGTCTGGCAGGTGGTTTCGGTGTGTTCAGGGTGTGGTTCCGGCATCTCAGTCACATTGTTCTGGCATGTCTGACAGGTGGTTCCGGCCGGCCCTACAGATGTTTCCTCAGTGTCCGCCAAGTGGTTCAGGCGTAGCCGGCAGGTGATTTTGGTGTGTCCAGCAGGTGGTTCTGGCGAGTCGAACAGGTGGTTCCAGTGTGCTCGGCAGGTGCTTCCGGTGTCATTGGCATGTGGTTCTGGCATGTCTGAGAGGTGGTTCCGGCATGCCCGGAAGGTGATTCCGGAGTGTCCGCCAAGTGGTTCTGGTGTAGCCAGCAGGTGATTTTGCATGTCTGGCGTTGGTACCGGCGAGTCGAGCCAGTGGTTCTGGCGTGTGTGGCAGGTGGTTCCAGTCTGTCCAGCAGGTGGTTGTGGGTTGTCCGGCACGAGGTTCTGGCACGTCTGAGAGGTTTTGTCAGCATGCCCTTCAAGTGATTCCGGCTTGTACGCCAAGTGGTTCTCGTGTAGCGGGCAGGTGATTTTGGCGTGTCTGGCAGGTGGGACCAGTGAGTCAAGCAGGTCACTCTGGCGACTGTTTCCTGTGTTTCCGGTCTGTCCGGGAGATGGTTCCTGCCTGTCCGGCATGTGCTTCAGGCACTTCTGAGAGGTTGTGCTGGCATTCACGGCAGGAGATTCTGGAGTGTCCCCCAAGAGGTTCTGGCGTAGCCGGCAGATGATTTGGCGTGTCTGGCAGGTGGTTCTGTGGAGTGGATCAGGAATTTCCGGCATTCTCAGCAGGTGCTTCCAGCGTCTCCGGCATGTGGTTGTGGCACCTCTGAGAGGTGGTTCCAGCACACCCGGCAGGTGATTTCGGAGTGTCCGCCCAGTGGTTCTGGCGTACCCGGCATGTGATTTTGTTGTGTCCGGCAGGTGTTTCTTGTGAGTCGAGCAGGTGGCTCAGGCATGCCCAGCAGGTGCTTCCGCCGTCTCCGGCACGTGGTTCTGTTGTGTCTGAGAGCTGGTTCTGGCATGTCCGGCAGATGATTCCGGAGTGTCCTCCAAGTTGTTCTGGCATACCCGGCAGGTGATTTTGGCGTGTCCGGCAGGTGGTTCTGGGGAGTGGATCAGGAACTTCCGGCATTCTCGGCAGGTGCTTCCGCAGTCTCCGGTATGTGGTTGTGGCACCTCTGAGAGGTGGTTCCAGAATGCCCAGCAGGTGATTCCGGAGTGTCCGACAAGCGGTTGTGGCGTAGCCGGCTGGTGATTTTGGCGTGTCCGGCAGGTGGTTCTGGCAAGTCAAGCAGGTGGTCCCGGTGTGTCAGGCAGGTGATTCCGGTCTATCCTGGAGATGGTGCCGGAGTGTCTGCAGAGTGGTTCTGGCGTAGCTGGCAGGTGATTTTGGCATGTCCAGCAGGTGGTTCTGCAGAGTGTATCAGGTGGTTATGGCATACTCTGCAGGTGGTACCGGCGTGTCCAGAACATGCTTCTGGCAAGTCTGAGAGGTGGTTCCGGCATGCCCGACAGGTGATTCCGGAGTGTCCACCAAGTGGTTCTGGCATACCCGGCAGGTGATTTTGGCATGTCCAGCAGGTCGTTCTGGCGAGTCGAGCAGGTGGTTCCAGCGTGCTCGGCAGGTCCTTCCAGTGTCATTGGCATGTGGTTCTGGCATGTCCGAGAGGTGGTTCCGGCATGCCTGGCAGGTGATTCCGGAGTGTTCGCCAAGGGATTCTGGCATAGCCGGCTGGTGATTTTGGCGTGTCAGGTAGGTGGTTCCACCGAGTCGATCAGGTGGTTCCGGCGTGCTCGGCAGGTGGTTCAGGCGGGTCTGGCAGGTGGTTTCCGTCTGTTGGGGTGTGCTTCCCGCATCTCAGGCACATGATTCTGGCATGTCTGAGAGGTGGTACCACCCGGCCAGACAGGTGTTGCCGGAGTGTCCGCCAAGTGGTTCTGGGGTAGCTGACAGGTGATGTGGGCGTGACCGGCAGGTGGTTCCCGTCAGCCCGGCAGGTGATTCCGAATTGTTCACCAACTGGTTGTGGCGTAGCAGGCAGGTGATTTTGGCTTGTCCGGCAGGTGGTTCTTGCGAGTCAAGCAGGAGGTTCCGTCATGCTCGGCAGGTGGTTCAGGCCGATGTGGCAGGTGGTTTCGGTCTGTTCGGGGTGTGGTTCCGGCATCTCAGGCACATGGTTCTGGCACGTCTGAGAGGTGGTTCTGGCCGGCCCGACAGATGTTTCCGGAGTGTCCGCCAAGTGGTTCTGCCGTAGCTGGCAGGTGATGTTGGCGTGACCGGCAGGTTGTTCCACCAAGCCCGGCACATGATTCCGAAGTGTTCACCAACTGGTTGTGGTGTAGCCGACAGGTGATTTTGGCGTGTCCAGCAGGTGGCTGAGGCGAGTCGAGCAGGTGGTTCCGGCGTGCTCGGCAGCTGCTTCTGGTGTCATTGGCATGTGGTTCTGGCATGTCTGAGAGGTGGTTCCGGCATGCCCGGCAGGTGATTCCGGAGTGATCGCCAAAGGGTTCTGGCATAGCCGGCAGGTGATTTTGCATGTCCCGCAGTGGTTCCAGCGACTTGAGCCGGTGGTTCTGGCGTGTCCTGCAGGTTGTTCCGGTGTGTCAGGCAGTTGGTTCTGGGGTGTCCGGCACGAGGTTCTGGCACGTCTGAGAGGATGTGTCGGCATGCCCTTCATGTGATTCCAGCTTGTCCGCCAAGTAGTTCTGGTATAGCGGGCCGGTGATTTTGGCGTTTCCGGCAGGTGGGACCAGTGAGTCAAGCAGATGGTTCTTGCGAGCGTTTCCAGTGGTTCCGGTCTGTCCGGAAGGTGGTTCCGGTCTGTCCTGGAGGTGGTTGCGGAGTGCCTGCCGAGTGGTTCTGTTGTATCCGGCTGGTGACTTTGGCGTGTCCAGCAGGTGTTCCTGGAGAGTGGATCAGGTGTTTCCGGCATACTGGGCATGTGGTACCAGCGTGTCCGCAACATGGTTCTGGCAAGTCTGAGAGGTGGTTCCGGCATGACCGGCATGTGATTCTGGAGTATGTGCCAAGTGGTTCTGGCGCAGCTGGCAGTTGATTTTGGCATGTGTGGCAGGTGGTTCTGGGGAGTGGATCAGGTGGTTCCGGCATGCTCTGCAGGTGGTTCAGGCAGGTCTGGCAGGTGTTTGCAGTCTGTCCATGATGTGGTTCCAGCATGCTCGGAAGGTGATTCTGGAGTGTCCACCAAGTGGTTTTGGCGTAGCCGTCACGTGATTTTGGCGTGTCAGGCAGGTGGTTCCGGCGTGTCCAGCAGGTGGTTCCGGCGAGCTCGGCAGGTGCTTCCGGTCTCTCCGGCACATGGTTGTGGCACGTCTGAGAGGTGGTTCCGGCATGCCCTGCAGGTGATTCCGGAGTGTCCGACACGTGGCTCTGGCCTAGCCGGCAGGTGATTTTGGCATCTCCGGCAGGTGGTTTCGGCGAGTCGAGCAGGAGGTTCCGGAGTACTCAGCTGGTGCATCCAGTGTCTCTGGCACGTGGTTCTGGCACGTCTGAGAGGTGGTTCTGGCATGCCCGACAGGTGATTCTGGAGTGTCCGGCAAGTGGTTCTGGCGTAGCTGGCAGGTGATTTTGGCATGTCCGGCGGGTGATTTTGACGTGTCCGGCAGGTGTTTCTGGCGAGCTGTTCAGGTGATTCCGGCGTTCTCAGCAGGTGATTCTGGCGTGTTCGGCACATGGTTCCGGTCTGTCCGGTAGTGGGTTCCGGCGTGTCCCGCACGTGGTTCTGGTACGTCTGAGAGGTGTTACTGGCATGCACGTCAGGTGATCCCGGAGAGTCCTCCAAGTGGTTCTGGCCTAGCCTGCAGGTGATTTTGGCATGTCCGGCAGGTGGGTCCTGCGAGTCGAGCAGGTGGTTCCTGCATGCTCGGCAGGTGGTTCCGGCGTGTCCTGCACGTGGTTCTGGCACGTATGAGAGGTGGTTCTGGCATGCCGGCAGGTGATTCCGCACTTTCTGCCGAGTGGTTCTGGCGTAGCCGGCAGGTGATTTTGGCGTGTCCAGCAGGTGGTTCTGGGGAGTGGATCAGGTGGTTCTGGCACACTCGGCAGGTGGTACCGGCGTGTCCGGAACATGGTTGTGGCAAATCTGAGAGGTGCTTCCGGCATGCCCGACAGGTGATTCCGGAGAGTCCGCCAAGTGGTTCTGGCATACCCGGCAGGTGATTTTGGCGTGTCCGGCAGGTGTTTCTTGCGAGTCGAGCATGTGGCTCAGGCATGCTCAGCTGGTGCTTCCGGCGTGTCCGGCACGTGGTTCTGGTGTGTCTGAGAGCTGGTTCTGGCATGTCCAGCAGATGATACTTGAGTGTCCACCAAGTGGTTCTGGCATAGCCGGCAGGTGATTTTGGCGTGTCAGGTAGGTGGTTCTGGCGAGTCGAGCAGGTGGTTCCGGCGTGCTCGGCAGGTGGTTCCGGCGGGTCTGGCAGGTAGCTTCGGTCTGTTCGGGGTGTGGTTCCGGCATCTCAGGCACATGGTTCTGGCATGTCTGAGAGGTGGTTCCGGCATGCCCGGCAGGTGATTCCAGAGTGTTCGCCAAGTGGCTCTGGCGTAACCGGCAGGTGATTTTCCATGTCCGGCGGTGGTTCCGGTGAGTTGAGCCGGTGGTTCCAGCAAGCCCGGCAGGTGATTCCGAAGTGTTCACCAACTGGTTGTGGCGTAGCCGGCAGTTGATTTTGGCGTGTCCGGCAGGTGGTTCCGGCGAGTCGAGCAGGTGGTTCCGGCGTGCTCGGCAGGTGCTTCCAGTGTCATTGGCATGTGGTTCTGGCATGTCTGAGAGGTGCTTCCGGCATGTCCGGCAGGTGATTCCGGATTGTTCGCCAAGTGGTTCTGGCGTAGCCGGCAGGTGATTTTGCATGTCCGGCGGTGGTTCCGGCGAGTCGAGCCGGTGGTTCCAGCATGTCCGGCAGGTGGTTCCGGTCTGTCCGGCAGGTGGGTCTGGCGTGTCCGGCACGAGGTTCTCGCACGTCTGAGAGGTGGTTCCGGCATGCCCAACAGGTGATTCTGGAGTGTCCGCCAAGTGGTTCTGGCGTACGTGGCAGGTGAGTTTGGCGTGTCCGGCAGGTGGTTCCGGTGTGTCCGGCAGGTTGTTCTGGGGTGTCCGGCACGAGGTTCTGGCACGTCTGAGAGGTTGTGTCGGCATGCCGTTCAGGTGATTCCGGCATGTCCGCCAAGTGGTTCTGGCGTAGCGGGCAGGTGATTTTGGCGTGTCCGGCAGGTTGCTCCGGCGAGTCGAGCTGGTGCTTCTGGCGTGTCCGGCAAGTGGTTCCGGTGTGTCCAGCAGGTGGTTCTGTGGTGTCCGCCACGAGGTCCTGGCACGTCTGAGAGGTTGTGTTGGCATGCCCTTCACGTGATTCCGGCTTGTCCCCAAATTGGTTCTGGTGTAGCTGGCAGGTGATTTTGTCGTGTCCGGCAGGTGGGACCGGTGAGTCAAGCAGGTTGTTCCGGCGAGTGTTTCCTGTGTTTCCAGTCTGTCCGGGAGATGGTTCCGGCTTTTCCAGCACGTGCTTCTGGCACTTCTGAGAGGTTGTGCTGGCATGCCCTGCAGGTGATACTGGAGTGTCCGCCAAGTGGTTCTGGCATAGCCGGCACGTGATTTTGGCATGTCCGGCAGGCGGTTCTGTGGAGTGGATCAGGTGGTTCTGGCATACATGGCAGTTGGTACCGGTGTGTCCGGAACATGTTTCTGGCAAGTCTGAGAGGTGGTTCTGGAATCACCGACAGGTGATTCCGGATTGTGCGCCACGTGGTTCTGGCCTACCCGGCAGGTGATTTTGGCGTGTCCGGCAGGTGTTTCTTGCGAGTCGAGCAGGTGGCTCAGGCATGCTCAGCAGGTGCTTCCGGCGTCTCCGGCACGTGGTTCTGGTGTGTCTGAGAGCTGGTTCTGGCATGACCGGCAGATGATTCCGGAGTGTCCAACAAGTGGTTCTGGCATAACCGGCAGGTGATTTTGGTGTGTCCGGCAGGGGGTTCTGGCGTGTCGAGCAGGTGGTTCCGGCGTGCTCGGCAGGTGCTTCCGGTGTCATTGGCATGTGGTTCTGGCATGTCTGAGAGGTGCTTCCGGCATGCCCGGCAGGTGATTCCGGAGTGATCGCCAAGTGGTTCTGGCGTAGACGGCAGGTGATTTTTCATGTCTGGCGGTCGTTCCAGCGAGTCCAGTGGGTGGTTCCGGCGTGTCCGGCAGCTGGTTCCGGTATGTCCGGCAGGTGGTTCTGGGGTGTCCGGCACGAGGTTCTGGAACGTCTGAGAGGTTGTGTCGGCATGCCCTTCACGTGATTCCGGCCTGTCCGCCAAGTGGTTCTGTTGTAGCGGGCAGGTGATTTTCGCGTATCTGACATTTGGGACCGGTGAGTCAAGCACGTTGCTCCAGCTAGTGTTTCCTGTGGTTCCGGTCTGTCCGGGAGATGGTTCCGGCCTGTCCGGCACGTGCTTCTGACACTTCTGAGAGGTTGTGCTGGCATGCCCGGCAGGTGATTCTGGAGTGTCCGCCAACTGGTTCTGGCGTAGCGGGCAGGTGATTTTGGCGTGTCCGGCTGGTAGTTCTGTGGAGTGGATCAGGAACTTCTGGCATTCTTGGCAGGTGCTTCTGCCGTCTCTGGTATGTGGTTGTGGCACCTCTGAGAGGTGGTTCCAGCATGCCCGGCAGGTGATTCCTGAGTGTCCGACAAGTGGTTATGGCGTAGCCAGCTGGTGATTTTGGCGTGTCCGGCAGGTGGTTCTGGAGAGTCAAGCAGGTTGTCCCGGTGTGTCAGGCAGGTGGTTCCGGTCTATCCTAGAGATGGTTCTGGGGTGTCTGCCGAGTGGTTCTGGCGTAGCCGGCAGGTGATTTTGGCATGTCCAGCAGGTGTTTTTGCGGAGTGGATCAGGTGGTTCCGGCATACTGGGCATGTGGTACCGGCGTTTCCGCAACATGGTTCTGGCAAGTCTGAGAGGTGGTTCCGGCATGCCCGACAGGTGATTCCGGAGTGTTCGCCAAGTGGTTCTGGCGTAGCCGGCAGGTGATTTTGCATGTCCGGTGGTGGTCCAAGAGAGTTGAGCCAGTGGTTCCGGCGTGTCCGGCAGGTGGTTCCGGTCTGTCCTAGAGGTGGCTGCGGAGTGTCTGACGACTGGTTCTGGCGTAGCCGGCAGGTGATTTTGGAGTGTCCAGCAGGTGGTTCTGAGGAGTGGATACGGTGGTTCCGGCATGTCCGGAACATGGTTCTGGCAAGTCTGAGAGGTGGTTCCAGCATGCCCGACAGGTGATACCAGAGTGTCCAGAATGTGGTTCTGGCACCTCTGAGAGGTGGTTCCGGCATGCCCGACAGGTGATTCCGGAGTGTCCGCCGAGTGGTTTTGGTGTACCCGGCAGGTGATTTTGGCGTGTCCGGCATGTGTTTCTTGCGAGTCGAGCAGGTGGCTCAGGCGTGCGCAGCAGGTGCTTCCGGCGTGTCCGGCACGTGATTCTGGTGTGTCTGAGAGCTGGTTCTGGCATGTCCAGCTGATGATTCCCGAGTGTCCACCAAGTGGTTTTGGCATACCCGGCAGGTGATTTTGGCGTGTCAGGTAGGTGGTTCCGGCGAGTCGAGGAAGTGGTTCCGGCCTGCTCGGCAGGTGGTTCAGGAGGGTCTGGCAGGTGGTTTCGGTCTGTTCGGGGTGTTGTTACGGCATCTCAGGCACATGGTTCCGGCTCATCTGAGAGGTGGTTACAGCCGGCCCGACAGGTGTTTCTGGAGTGTCCGCCAAGTGGTTCTGGCATACCTGGCTGGTGATGTTGGTGTGACCTGCAGGTGGTTCCAGCAAGCCCGGCAGGTGATTCCGAGGTGTTCACCAACTGGTTGTGGCGTAGCCGGCAGGTGATTTTGGCATGTTTGGCAGGTGGTTCTGGCGAGTCGAGCAGGTGGTTCTGGCGTGTTCAGCAGGTCCTTCGAGTGTCATTGGCATGTGGTTCCGGCATGTCTGAGAGGTGGTTCCGGCATGCCCGGCAGGTGATTCCGGAGTGTTCTCCAAGTGGTTCTGGCATAGCCAGCAGGTGATTTTGGCGTGTCAGGTAGGTGGTTCCGGCGAGTCGATCAGGTGGTTCCGGCGTGCTCGGCAGGTGGTTCAGGAGGGTCTGGCAGGTGGTTTCGCTCTCTTGGGGTGTGGTTCCGGCATCTCAGGCACATGGTTGTGGCACGTCTGAGAGGTGGTTCCGGCCGGCCCGACAGGTGATTCCGGAGTGTCCACCAAGAGGTTCTGGGGTAGCTGACAGGTGATGTGGGCGTGACCGGCAGGGGGTTCCAGCCAGCCCGGCAGGTGATCCGAAGTATTCACCAACTGGTTGTGGCGTAGTTGGCAGGTGATTTTGGCATGTCCGGCAGGTGGTTCTGGCGAGTCGAGCAGGTGGTTCCGGCGTGCTCGGCAGGTGCTTCCGGTGCCATTGACATGTGGTTCTTTCATGTCTGAGAGGTGCTTCCGGCATGCCCAGCAGGTGACTCCGGAGTGATCGCCAAGTGGTTCTGGCGTAGCCGGCACGTGATTTTGCATGTCCCGCGGTGGTTCCGGCGAGTCGAGCCGGTGCTTCCGGCGTGTCAGGCAGGTGGTTCTGGTGTGTCCGGCAGGCGGTTCTGGGCTGTCCGGCACAAGGTTCTGGCATGTCTGAGAGGTTGTGTCGGCATGCCCTTCACGTGATTCCAGCTTGTCCGCCAAGTGGTTCTGGTGTAGCGGGCAGGTGATTTTCGCGTGTCCGGCAGGTGGGACCGGTGAGTTAAGCAGGTGGTTCCTGCGAGTGTTTCCAGTGGTTCCGGTCTGTCCTGGAGGTGGTTGTGGAGTGTCTGCCGCATGGTTCTGGCGTAGCCGGCAGGTGATTTTGGCGTGTCCAGCAGGTGTTTTTGGGGAGTGGATCAGGTGGTTCCGGCATACTCAGCAGGTGGTACCGTCGTGTCCGGAACATGTTTCTGGCAAGTCTGAGAGGTGGTTCCGGCATGCTCGACAGGTGATTCCGGAGTGTCCGCCGAGTGGTTCTGGCGTACCTGGCAGGTGATTTTCTCATGTCCGGCAGGTGTTTCTTACGAGTCGAGCAGGTGGCTCAGGTATGGGCAGCAGATGCTTCCGGCGTGTCCAGCAGGTGATTCTGGTGTGTCTGAAAGCTGGTTCTGGCATGTCCGGCAGATGATTCCGGAATGTCCACCAAGTCATTCTGGCATACCCGGCAGGTGATTTTGGCGTGTCAGGTAGGTGGTTCCTGCGAGTAGAGCAGGTGGTTCCGGCGTGATAGGCAGGTGGCTCAGGCGGGTCTGGCAGGTGGTTTTGGAGTGTCTGCCGAGTGGTTGTGGCGTAGCCAGCAGGTGATTTTGGCGTGTCCGGCAGGTGGTTCTGTGCAGTGTTTCAGGTGGTTCTGGCATACTCCGCAGGTGGTTCCGGCGTGTCCGGCACATGGTTCTGGCACGTCTGAGATGTGGTTCCGGCATGCCCGGCAGGTGATACCGGTGAATCCTCCAACTGGTTCTGGCGTACCCCGCAGGTGTTTCTCGTGTGTCCGGCAGGTGGCTATGGTGAGTCGAGCAGGTGGTTCCGGCGTTCTCAGCAGGTGGTTCAGGCAGGTCTGGCAGGTTTTTGTAGTCTGTCCAGGACGTGGTTCCGGCATGCCCGCAAGGTGATTCTGGAGTGTGCACCAAGTGGTTTTGGCGTAGCTGGCATATGATTTTGGCCTGTCAGGCAGGTGGTTCCGGCATGTCCAGCAGGTGGTTCCCGTGAGCTCGGCATGTGCTTACGCTCTCTCCGGCACGTGGTTGTGGCACGTCTGAGAGATGGTTCCAGCATGCCCGGCGTGTGATTCCGGAGTCTCCGTCATGTGGTTCTGGCAACTCTGAGAGGTGGTTCCGGCATGCCTGGCAGGTGATTCCAGAGTGTCTGCCGAGGGGTTCCGGCGTAGCCGGCAGGTGATTTTGGCGTATCCGGCTGGTGGTGCTGGCGAGTCAAGCAGGTGGTGCCGGTGTGTGCGGCAGGTTGTACCGGTCTGTCCTTGAGGTGGTTCCGGAGTGTCTGCTGAGTGGTTCTGGCGTAGCCGGCAGGTGTTTCTGGTGTGTCCGGCAGGTGGCTCTTGTGAGTCGAGCAGGTGGTTCTGGCGTGATCGGCAGGTGGTTCAGGCAGGTCTGGCAGGTGGTTTCCTTCTGTTGGGGTGTGCTTCCGGCATCTCAGGCACATGGTTCTGGCACGTCTGAGAGGTGGTTCCGCCCGGCCCGATGGGTGTTTCCGCATTGTCCGCCAAGTGGTTCTGGCATAGCTGACAGGTGATTTTGCATGTCCAGCGGTGGTTCCGGCGAGTCGAGCCGGTGGTTCCGGCGTGTCCGGCAGGTGGTTCCGGTGTGTCCGGGAGGTTGTTCTGGGGTGTCCAGCACGAGGTTCTGGCACGTCTGAGAGGTTGTGTCGTCATGCCCTTCACGTGATTCCGGCATGTCCGCCAAGTGGTTCTGGTGTAGCGGGCAGGTGATTTTGGCGTGTCCGGCAGGTTGCTCCGGCGAGTGTTTCCTGTGGTTCCAGTCTGTCCGGGAGATGGTTCCGGCCTGGCCCTCACGTGCTTCTGGCACTTCTGAGAGGTTGTGCTCGCATGCCCAGCAGGTGATCCTGGAGTGTCCGCCAAGTGGTTCTGGCATACCCGGCACGTGATTTTGGCGTGTCCGGCAGGGGGTTCTGGCGAGTCGAGCAGGTCGTTCCGACATGCTCGGCAGGTCCTTCCGGTGTCATTGGCATGTGGTTCTGGCATGTCTGAGAGTTGGTTCCGGCATGCCCGGCAGGTGATTCCGGTGTGTTCGCCAAGTGGTTCTGGCATAGCCGGCAGGTGATTTTGGCGTGTCAGGTAGGTGGTTCCGGTGAGTCGAGCAGGTGGTCCCGGCGTGCTCGGCAGGTGGTTCAGGCGGGTCTGGCAGATGGTTTCGGTCTGTTCAGGGTTTGGTTCCGGCATCTCAGGCACACGGTTCTGGCACGTCTGAGAGGTGGTTCCAGCCGGCCCGACAGGTGTTTCTGGAGTGTCCGCAAGTGGTTCTGCCATAGCTGGCAGGTGATGTTGGGGTGACCGGCAGGTTGTTCCAGCAAGCCCGGCAGGTGATTCCGAATTGTTCACCAACTGGTTGTGGCGTAGCCGGCAGGTGATTTTGGCGTGTCCGTCAGGTGGCTGTGGCGAGTCGAGCAGGTGGTTCCGGCGTGCTCGGCAGGTGCTTCCGGTGTCAATGGCATGTGGTCCAGGCATGTCTGAGATGTTGTTCCGGCATGCCAGGAAGGTGATTCCGGTGTGTTCGCCAAGTGGTTCTGGCGTAGCCGGCAGGTGATTTTGCATGTCCCGCGGTGGTTCCGGTGACTTGAGCCGGTGGATCCGGCGTGTCCGGCAGGTGGTTCCTGTCTGTCCAGCAGGTGTTTCTGGCGAGCTCGTCAGGTGCTTCCTGTCTCTCCTGTACGTGGTTGTGGCATGTCTGAGAGATCGTTACGGCATGCCCGGCAGGTGATTCCGGAGTCTCCGGCATGTGGTTCTGGCACCTCTGAGAGGTGGTTCCGGCATGCCCGGCAGGTGATTCCGGAGTGTCTGCCGAGTGGTCCTGGCGTAGCCGGCAGGTGATTTTGGCGTGTCTAGCAGGTGGTTCTGGGGAGTGGATCAGCTGGTTCCGGCATACTCGGCAGATGGCACCGGCGTGTCCAGAACATGGTTCTGGCAAGTCTGAGAGGTGGTTCCGGCATGCCCGGCAGGTGATTCCGGAGTGTCCGCCAAGTGGTTCTGGCGTAGGTGGCAGGTCATTTTGCATGTCCGGCGGTGGTTCCAGCGAGTCGAGCCAGTGGTTCCGGCGTGTCCGGCAGCTGGTTCCGGTGTGTCCGGCAGGTTGTTCTGGGTTGTCCGGCACGAGGTTCTGGCACGTCTGAGACGTTGTGTCGGCATGCCCTTCATGTGATTCCAGCTTGTCCGCCAAGTGGTTCTGGTGTAGCGAGCAGGTGATTTTGGCGTGTCCGGCAGGTGGGACCAGTGAGTCAAGCAGGTTGTTCCTGCGAGTGTTTCCTGTGGTTCTGGTCTGTCCAGAAGGTGGTTCCGGTCTGTCCTGGAGTTGGTTGCGGAATGCCTGCCGAGTGGTTCAGGTGTAGCTGGCAGGTGATTTTGGTGTGTCCAGCAGGTGTTCCTGGGGAGTGGCTCAGGTGCTTCCGGCAAACTCAGCAGGTGGTACCGGCGTGTCCACAACATGGTTCTGGCAAGTGTGAGAGGTGGTTCCGGCATGCCCGACAGGTGATTTCAGAGTGTTCGTGTAGGCCAAGTGGTTCTGGCATACCCGGCAGGTGATTTTGGCGTGTCAGGTCGGTGGTTCTGGCGAGTCGATCAGGTCATTCCGGCGTGCTCGGCTGGTGGTTCAGGTGGGTTTGGCAGGTGGTTTCCGTCTCTTCGGGGTGTGGTTCCGGTGCATCTCAGGCACATGGTTCTGGCTCGTCTGAGATGTTATTCCCGCCGGCCCGACAGGTGTTTCCGCAGTGTCCGCCAAGTGGTTCTGGCGTAGTTGGCAGATGATTTTGGCGTGTCCATCAGGCGAGAGCGGTGAATCAAGCAGGTGGTTCCGGCGAGTGTTTCCTGTGGTTCCGGTCTGTCTGGCATGGTTCGGCGGTGGTCGGCCGCACGTGTCTGGCACTTCTGAGAGGTTGTGCTGGCATGCCCGGCAGGTGATACTGGAGTGTCCGCCAAGTGGTTCTGGCATAGCCAGCACGTGATTTTGGCGTGTCCTGCAGGCGGTTCTGTGGAGTGGATCAGGTGGTTCTGGCATACTCGGCAGGTGGTACCGGCGTGTCCGGAACATGTCTCTGGCAAGTCTGAGAGGTGGTTCCAGCGTGACCAACAGGTGATTCCGGAGTGTGCACCAAGTGGTTCTGGCCTACCCAGCAGGTGATTTTGCCGTGTCCAGCAGGTGTTTCTTGCGAGTCGAGCAGGTGGCTCAGGCATGCTCAGCAGGTGCTTCCGGCGTCTACGGCACGTGGTTCTGGTGTGTCTGAGAGCTGGTTCTGGCATGACCGGCAGATGATTCTGAGTGTCCAACAAGTGGTTCTGGCATAGCCGGCAAGTGATTTTGGCGTGTCAGGCAGCTGGTTCCGGCGAGTCGAGCAGGTGGTTCCGGCGTGCTCGGCAGGTGTTTCAGGCGGGTCTGGCAGGTGGTTTCGGTCTGTTCGGGGTTTGGTTCCGGTATCTCAGGCACATGGTTCTGGCACGTCTGAGAGGTGGTTCCGGGCTGCACAGTAGGTGTTTCTGGAGTGTCCATCAAGTGGTTCTGGTGTAGCTGGCAGGTGATTTTGGCGTCTCCAGCAGGTGTTTCTGGGGAGTGGATCAGGTGGTTTCGGCATACTGTGCATGTGGTACCGGCGTGTCCGCAACATGGTTCTGGCAAGTCTGAGAGGTGGTTCCGGAATGCCCGACAGGTGATTCCGGAGTGTTCGCCAAGTGGTTCTGGCGTAGCCGGCAGGTGATTTTGCATGTCTGGCGGTGGTTCCGGAGAGTCGAGCCAGTGGTTCCGGCATGTCCGGCAGGTGGTTCCGGTCTGTCCCAGAGGTGGTTGTGGAGTGTCTGACGAGTGGTTCTGGCGTAGCCGGCAGGTGATTTTGGCGTGTCCAGCAAGTGGTTCTTGGGAGTGGATAAGGTGGTTCCAGCATACTCGGCAGGTGGTACCGGCATGTCCAGAACATGGTTCTGGCAAGTCTGAGAGGTGGTTCCAGGATGCCCGAGAGGTGATTCCGGAGTGTCCAGTATGTGGTTCTGGCACCTCTGAGAGGTGGTTCCGGCATGCCCGACAGGTGATTCCGGAGTGTCCGCCGAGTGGTTCTGGTGTACCTGGCAGGTGATTTTGGCGTGTCCGGCAGGTGGCTGTGGCGAGTCGAGCAGGTGGTTCCGGCGTGCTCGGCAGGTGCTTCCGGTGTCATTGGCATGTGGTTCTGACATGTCTGAGAGGTGTTTCCGGCATGCCCGGCAGGTGATTCTGGAGTGTTCGCCAAATGGTTCTGTCGTAGCCGGCAGGTGATTTTGCATGTCCCACGGTGGTTCCGGCGACTTGAGCTGGTGGTTCCGGTGTGTCCGGCTGGTTGTTCTGGGTGTCCGGCACGAGGTTCTGGCACATCTGAGAGGTTGTGTCGGCATGCGCTTCACGTGATTCCAGCTTGTCCGCCAAGTGGTTCTGGGGTAGCCGGCACGTGATTTTGGTGTGTCCGTCTGGTGGTTCTGTGGAGTGGATCATGAACTTCAGGCATTCTCGGCAGGTGCTTACGCCGTCTCCGGCATGTGTTTGTGGCACTTCTGAGAGGTGGTTCCTGCATGCCCGGCAGGTGATTCCGGAGTGTCCGCCAAGTGATTCTGGCGTAGCTGGCAGGTGATGTCTGGCGCTCACCGGCAGGTGGTTCCGGCAAGCTCGGCAGATGGTTCAGTCAGGTTCGGTAGGTGTTTGCAGCTTGTCCCTGATGTGGTTCTGGGATGACCGCAAGGTGATTCTGGAGTGTCCACCAAGTGGTTTGGGCGTAGCCGACATACGATTTTGCCCTGTCACGTAGGTGGTTCCGGCATGTCCAGCAGGTGGTTCCGTCAAGTTCGGCAGGTGCTTCCGGTCTCTGGCACGTGGTTGTGGCATGTTTGAGAGATGGTTCCGGCATGCCCAGCAGGTGATTCCGGAGTCTCCGGCATGTGGTTTGGCACCTCTGAGAGGTGGTTCCAGCATGCCCGGCTGGTGATTTTGGCGTGTCAGGTAGGTGGTTCCGGCTAGTCGAGCAGGTGGTTCCGGCGTGCTCGGCAGGTGGTTCAGGCCTGTGAGGCAGGTGATTCTGGCGTGTACAGCAGGTGGTTCTGGGGAGTGGATCAGGTGGTTCCGGCATACTCGGCAGATGGTAACGGCGTGTCCGGAACATGGTTCTGGCAAGTCTGAGAGGTGGTTCCGGCATGCCCGGCAGGTGATTCCGGAGTGTTTGCCAAGTGGTTCTGGCGTAGCCGGCAGGTGATTTTGCATGTCCGGCGGTGGTTCCGGTGAGTCGAGCCGGTGGTTCTGGCGTTTCCGGTAGGTGGTTCCGGTCTGTCCGGCAGGTGGTTCTGGCGTGTCCGGCACGAGGTTCTGGCACGTCGGATATGTGGTTCCGGCATGCCCGACAGGTGATTCCGGAGTGTCCGCAACGTAGTTTTGGCATATCCGGCAGGTGATTTTGGCGTGTCTGGCAGGTGTTTCTTGCAAGTCGAGCATGTGGCTCAGGCATGCTCAGCTGGTGCTTCCGGCATCTCTGGCACGTGGTTCTGGTGTGTCTGAGAGCTGGTTCTGGCATGTCCGGCAGATGATTCCGGAGTGTCCACCAAGTGGTTCTGGCATACCTTGCAGGTGATTTTGGCGTGTCAGGAAGGTGGTTCCCGCTAGTTGACCAGGTGGATCTGGCGTGCTTGCCAGGGGGTTCAGGCGGGTCTGGCAGGTGGTTTCGGTCTGTTCAGGGTGTGGTTCCAGCATCTCAGGCACATGGTTCTGGCACGTCTGAGAGATGGTTCCGGCCGGCCCGACAGGTGTTTCCGGAGTGTCTGCCAAGTGGTTCTGGCGTAGCTGGCAGGTGATGTTGGCGTGACCGGCAGGTGATTCCAGCAAGCCCGGCAGGTGATTCCGGAGTGTGTGCCGAGTGGTTCTGGCGTAGCCGGCAGGTGATTTTGGCATGTCCAGCATGTGGTTCCAGCGAGCTCGGCAGGTGGTACCGGCGTGTCCGGAACATGGTTCTGGCACGTCTGAGAGATGGTTCCGGCATGCCCGGCAGGTGATTCCGGAGTGTATGGCATGTGGTTCTGGCACCTCTGAGAGGTGGTTCCGGCATGCCCGGCAGGTGGTTCCGGAGTGTCTGCTGAGTGGTTCTGGCGTAGTCGGCAGGTGTTTCTGGCGTTGTCCAGCAGGTGCTTCTGGGGAGTGGATCAGGTAGTTCCGGCATACTCGGCAGGTGGTACCGGCGTGTCCTGAACATGGTTCTGGCAAGTCTGAGAGGTGGTTCCGGCATGCCCGGCGGGTGATTCCGGAGTTTTCGCCAAATGGTTGTGGCGTAGCCGGCAGGTGATTTTGGCATGTCCAGCAGGTGGTTTTGTCGAGTGGAGCAGGTGGTTCTGGCGTGCTCGGCAGGTGCTTCCGGTGTCATTGGCATGTGGTTCCGGCATGTCTGAGAGGTGCTTCCGCCATGCCCGGCAGGTGATTCTGTAGTGTTTGCCAAGTGGTTCTGGCGTCGTCAGCAGGTGATTATGCATGTCTGGCAATGGTTCCGGCGAGTCGAGCCCGGGTTCCGGCGTTTCCGGCAGGTGGTTCCGGTCTGTCCAACAGGTGGTTCTGGGCTGTCCGGCACGAGGCTCTGGCACGTCTGAGATGTTGTGTCAGCATGCACTTCACGTGATTCCGGCTTGTCCGCCAAGTGGTTCTGGTGTAGCGGGCAGGTGATTTTGGCGTGTCCGGCAGGTGGGACCGGTGAGTCAAGCAGGTGGTTGCGGCGAGTGTTTCCTGTGGTTCCGGTCTGTCCGGGAGATGGTTCCGGACTGTCCGGCAGGTGCTTCTGGCAGTTCTGAGAGGTTGTGCTGGCATGCCTGGCAGGTGATTCCAGAGTGTTCTCCAAGTGGTTCTGGTGTACCCGGCAGGTGATTTTGGCGTGTCAGGTAGGTGGTTCCGGCGAGTCGAGCAGGTGGTTCCTGCATGCTCGGCAGGTGGTTCTGGTGGGTCTGGCAGGTGGTTTCCATCTGTTGGGGTGTGCTTCCGGCATCTCAGGCACATGGTTCTGGCACGTCTGAGAGGTGGTTCCGGCCGGCCCGACAGGAGTTTCCAGAGTGTCCGCCAAGTGGTTCTGGCGTAGCTCACAGGTGATGTGGGCGTGACCGGCAGGTGTTTCCAGCCAGCCCGGCAGGTGATTCCGAAGTGTTCACCAAATAGTTGTGGCGTAGCTAGCAGGTGATTTTGGCATGTCCGGCAGGTGGTTCTGGTGAGTCGAGCAGGTGGTTCTGGCGTGCTCGGCAGGTGCTTCCGGTGCCATTGACATGTGGTTCTGGCATGTCTCAGAGGTGCTTCCGCCATGCCCGGCTGGTGATTCTGGAGTGATCGCCAAGTGTTTCTGGCGTAGCCGGCAGGTGATTTTGCATATCCGACAGTGGTTCTGGCGAGTTGAGCCGGTGGTTCCGGCGTGTCCGGCAGGTGGTTCCGGTCTGTCATGGAGGTGTTTCCGGAGTGTCTGCCGAGTGGTTCTGGCGTAGCCGGAAGGTGATTTTGCATATCCGACAGTGGTTCTGGCGAGTTGAGCCGGTGGTTCCGGCGTGTCCGGCAGGTGGTTCCGGTCTGTCATGGAGGTGTTTCCGGAGTGTCTGCCGAGTGGTTCTGGCGTAGCCGGCAGGTGATTTTGGCGTGTGCAGCAGGTGGTTCTGGGGAGTGGAGTGCATACTCGGCAGGTGGTACTGGCGTGTTCGGAACATAGTTCTGGCACGTCTGAGTGGTTGTGTCGGCATGCCCTTCACGTGATTCCAGCTTGTCCGCCAAGTGGTTCTGGTGTAGCGGGCAGGTGATTTTGGCGTGTCCGGCAGGTGGGACCTGTGAGTCAAGCAGGTGGTTCTGGCGAGTGTTTCCTGTGGTTCTGGTCTGTCCGGGAGATGGTTCCGGCCTGTCCGGCACATGCTTCTGGCACTTTTGAGAATTTGTGCTGTCATGCCCGGCAGGTGATTCTGAAGTGTCCGCCAAGTGGTTCTGGCGTAGCCGACACGTGATTTTGGCGTGTCCGGCAGGCGGTTCTGTGGAGTGGAGCAGGAACTTCTGGCATTCTCGGCAGGTGCTTCCGCCGTCTCCAGCATGTGTTTGTGGTACCTCTGAGAGGTGGTTCCAGCATGCCCGGAAGGTGATTCTGGAGAGTCCGACAAGTGGTTGTGGCGTAGCCGGCTGGTGATTTTGACGTGTCCGGCACCTGGTTGTGCCGAGTCAAGCAGGTGGGCCCGGCGTGTCCGGTAGTTGGTTCCTGTATGTCCTGGAGTTGGTTGCGGAGTGCTCGGCAGGTCCTTCTGGTGTCATTGGCATGTGGTTCTGGCATGTCTGAGAGGTGGTTCCGGCATGCCCGGCATGTGATTCCGGACTGTTCGCCAAGTGGTTCTGGCATAGCTGGCAGGTGATTTTGGCGTGTCAGGTAGGTGGTTCCGGCGAGTCGAGCAGGTGGTTCCGGCGTGCTTGGCAGGTGCTTCCGGTGCCATTGACATGTGGTTCTGGCATGTCTGAGAGGTGGCTCCGGCGTGTCTGGCACGTGCTTCTGGTACGTCTCAGTGGTGGTTCCGGCATGCCCGGCCGGTGATCCCAGAGATTCCTCCAAGTGATTCTGTCATAACCGTCAGGTGATTTTCGCGTGTTCAGCTGGTGGTTCCAGCCTGGTCGGCAGGTGGTTCTGGCGTGTCCGGCACTTGGTTCCGGCACGTCTGAGACATGGTTCCGGCATGCCCACCAGGTGATCCCGGAGAGTCCGACAAGTGGTTCTGGCGTAGCAGGCAGGTGATTTTGGCGTGTCCGTTAGGTGCTTCTGGCGAGTGAAGCTGGTGATTCTGGCATGCTCGGCTGGTGGTTCAGTCGGGTCCGGCAGGTCATTCCTGTCTCTCCGTGAGGTGGTTCTGGCGTGTCTGGCACGTGGTTGCGGCACATCTGAGAGTTGGCTCCGCCATGCCCAGCAGGTGATTGCAGAGAGTCCGCCAAGTGGTAATGGCGTGGCCAGCATGTGATTTGGGCGTGTCTGGCAGGTGGTTCTGGGGAGTGGATCAGGTGCTTCCGGTGTACTAGGCATGTGGTTCTGGCCTTTCTGGCACATGATTCTGGCACGTTTGAGACGTTGTGCCGGCATGCCCTTCACGTGATTCCGGCTTGTCCCCCAAGTGGTTCTGGTGTAGCAGGCAGGTGATTTTGGCATGTCTGGCAGTTGTTTCTGTCGAGTTGAGCAGGTGGCTTCAGCATGCTCGGCAGGTGCTTGCGGCGTCTCCGGCACATGGTTCTGGTGTGTCTGAGAGCTGGTTCCCGCATGTCCAGCAGATGATTCCCGAGTGTAGGCCAAGTGGTTCTGGCATACCCGGCAGGTGATTTTGGCGTGTCAGGTCGGTGGTTCCGGCGAGTCGATCAGGTCATTCCGGCGTGCTCGGCAGGTGGTTCAGGTGGGTCTGGCAGGTGGTTTCCGTCTGTTCGGGGTGTGGTTCCGGCATCTCATGCACATGGTTCTGGCACGTCTGAGATGTTATTCCGGCCGGCCCGACAGGTGTTTCTGCAGTGTCCGCCAAGCGGTTCTGGCGTAGTTGGCAGATGATTTTGGCGTGTCCGTCAGGCGGGACCGGTGAATCAAGCAGGTGGTTCCGGCGAGTGTTTCCTGTGGTTCCGGTCTGTCTGGGAGATGGTTCCGGCCTGTCCGGCACGTGCTTCTGACACTTCTGAGAGGTGCTGGCATGCCCGGCAGGTGGTTCCGGAGTGTCTGCCAAGTGGTTGTGGCGTACCTGGCAGGTGATTTTGCCATGTCTGGCATGTGGTTGCAGCGACTCGAGCATGTGGTTCCAGCGTGCTCGAGAGTTGGTTCAGGCATGTCCGGCATGTTGTTCCGGTCTGTCCTGGAGTTGGTTCCAGCACATCCGGCACGTGCTTCAGGCGAGTTGAGCAGGTGGTTCCGACGTGCTCGGCAGGTGCTTCCGGCGTCTCCGGCACGTGTTTCTGGCACATCTGACAGGTGGTTCCGACATGCCCGAAAGGAGATTCCGGTCTGTCAAGTATGTGGTTACGGCGTGCATGGCACGTGGCTCTGGTCCGTCTCAGAGGTGGTTGCGCATGCCCAACAGGTGATTCCGGACTGTCCGCCACATGGTTCTAGCACGTCTGAGAGGTGGTTCCAGCATGCCCGGCAGGTCATCCCAGAGAGTCCTCCAAGTGGTTCTGGCGTAGCCTGCAGGTGATTTTGGCATGTCCGGCATGTGGTTCCACCGTGCTCGGGAGGAGGTTCAGGCGCGGCCGGCAGGTGGTTCCAGTCTGTCCAGGACGTGTTTCCAGCTTGTCCGGCACGTGGTTCTGGTACATCTGAGAGGTGGTTACGCCATTGCTGGCAGGTGATTCCGGACTGTCCCCCAGTTGGTTCTGGCATAGCCAGCAGTTGATATTGGCCTGTCCGGCAGGTGGTTCCGGCGAGTCGAGCAGGTGGCTGTGGTGTGTTCGGCAGGTGGTTCCGGCGTGTTTGGCGTGTGTTTCCGTTCTGTCCGATAGGTCGTTCCAGAATGTCCGGCACGTGCTTCTGGCACTTCTGAGAGGTGGTTCTGGCATGCCAGGCAGGTGATTCCGGAGTGTCAGGTAAGTGGTTCTGGTGTAGCCGGCAGATCATTTTGGCGTGTCCGGCACGTGGGTCCTGTGAGTCGAGCAGGTGGTTCCGGCGTGCTCGGCAGGTGGTCCAGGCGTGGCCGGCAGCTGGTTCCAGTCTGTCCAGTACGTGTTTCCAGCTTGTCCGGCACGTGGTTCTGTTACGTCTGAGAGGTGGTTCCGCCATGCCTGGCAGGTGATTCCAGAGTGTCCGCCAAGTGGTTCTGGCATAGCCGGCAGGTGATTTTGCCCTGTCCGGCATGTGGTTGCAGCGAGTCGAGCATGTGGTTCCGGCATGCTCGACAGTTGGTTCAGGCAGGTCTGGCAGGTGGTTCTGGTCTGTCTGGGAGGTGGTTCCGGCGAGTCCGGCACGTGGTTCTGGCATGTCTGACAGGTGGTTCTATCATGTCCGGCAGGTGATTCCAGAGAGTCCACCAAGTGGTTTTGGCATAGCCGGCAGGTGATTTTGGCGTGTCCAGCAGGTGGTTCAGGCGAGTTGAGCAGGTGGTTCCGACGTGCTCGGCAGGTGCTTCCGGCGTCTCCGGCACGTGTTTCTGGCACATCTGACAGGTGGTTCCGGCATGCCTGAAAGGTGATTCCGGTCTGTGCGGTAGGTCGTTCCGGCGTGCACGGCACGTGGTTCTGGTAGGTCTCAGAGGTGGTTGCGCATGCCCAACTGGTGATTCCGGACTGTCCGCCACGTGGTTCTGGCACGTCTGAGAGGTGGTTCCAGCATGCCCAGCAGGTCATCCCAGAGATTCCTCCAAGTGGTTCTGGCATTGCCCGCAGGTGATTTTGCCATGTCCAGCATGTGGTTGCAGCGAGTTGAGCACGTGGCTCCGGCGTGCTCAGCAGTTTGTTCTGGTCTGTCCGGTAGGTGTTTCTGGCGTGTGCGGCAAGCGCTTCTGGCACGTCTGAGAGGTGGTTCCTGCATGCCCGGCAGGTGATTCCGGAGTGTCCGCCAGGTGGTTCTGGCGTACCCAGCAGGTGATTTTGGCATGTCAGGTAGGTGGTTCCGGCAAGTCGAGCAGGTGGTTCTGGCGTGCTCGGCAGGTTGTTCAGCTGGGTGTGGCAGGTGGTTTCCGTAAGTTCGGAGTGTGGTTCTGGCATCTCATGCACATGCTTCTGGCACGTCTGTGATGTGGTTCCGGCCTTCCCGACAGGTATTTCCGCAGTGTCCGCCAAGCGGTTCTTGTGTAGTTGGCAGGTGATTTTGGCATGACCGGCAGGTGTTTCCAGCAAACCCGGCAGGTGATTCCGAAGTGTTCAACAACTGGTTGTGGCGTAGCCGGCAGGTGATTTTTGCGTGTCCGGCAGGTGGTTCTGGTGAGTCGAGCAGGTGGTTCAGGTGTGCTGGGCAGTTGCTTCTGGTGTCATTGGCATGTGGTTCTGGCATGTCTGAGAGGTGGTTCCGGCATGCCCGGCCGATGATTCCGGAGTGTCCGCCAAGTGGTTGTGGCATACCCGGCTGGTGACTTTTGCGTGTCCTACAGGTGTTTCTGGCGAGTCGTGCAGGTGGCTCCGGAATGCTCGGCAGGTGCTTCCAGCGTCTCCGGCACGTGGTTCTGGTTTGTCTGAGAACTGGCTCCGGCATGTCCGGCAGATGATTCCAGAGTGTCCGACAAGTGGTTCTGGCACAGCCCGCAGGTGATTTTGGTGTGTCCGTTAGGGGGGTCCTGTGAGTCGAGCCGGTGGTTCCGGCGTCTCGACACTTAGTTCAGGGGTGTCCGTCAGGTGTTTCCAGTCTGTCCAGGACATGGTTCCTGCATGTCTAGCACGTGGTTCTGGTACGTCTGAGATGCGGTTCCGGCATGGCTGGCAGGTGATTTCGGAGTGTCTGCCATGTTGTTCTGGCATAGCCAGCAGGTGATTATGACGTGTCCGGCACATGGTTCCAGTGAGTCGAGCAGGTTATTCCGGCTTGCTCGGCATGTGCTTCTGGTGTTTTCGGGGGGTGGTTCTGGCGTGTCAGGAATGTGGTTGTGGCAAGTTTGAGAGGTGGTTCCTGCATGCCCGCAGGAGATTCCAGAGTGTCCACCAAGTGGTTCTGGTGGAGCCGGAAGGTTATTTTGGCGTGTCCAGCAGGCGGGTCCTGTGTGTCGAGCAGGTGGTTCCTGCATGCTCGGCAAGTGGTTCCGGCGTGTCCGGCAGGTGCTTCTGGTCTGTCCGGGAGCTGGTTCCGGCATGGCCGGCATGTGGTTCTGGCACGTCTGTGAGGTGCTTCGGGCGTGCCCGGCAGGTGATACCTGGGTGTCCACCAAGTGGTTCTGGCGTCACCGGCAGGTTATTTTGGTGTGTCCGGGCGGTCTTTCCTGCTTTTTGGGCTCGTGGCTCTGGCTTGTAAGACAGGTGCTTGTGGCATTTCTGGCCCCCGTTCTTACATACTCCTCAGCTGGTTTCAGTGTTTCTGGCACATGTTTGCGGCATATCCAACAGGTGTTTACAATGTGTCTGGCATGTCGTTGTGCTGTGTTTGGAATCTGGTTCTGTCATGTCATTCTGTGCGGCTGGCATGTTGAAGAGATGGCTCTGCAGTGTCAGAATCGTTGTTCCACTGTGTCCAGCAGGTGGTTACAGGTGGTTCTGGCATGCAACGTGGGTGCTTCTGCTATGCCTGTTGGGTCGTACTGGCATGAATGTGTGGCTTTTTGAGAGTGTGTGGAGGGTGATTTTGGCATGTCTCCCGGGGTTTTCTGGCACATAAGGGGCATGATTCCTTTTTATACATCAGGTGAGTTTGTTCTCAGCTTCCTAAAGAGATGGAAGAAAGATGGTCTGTGGCTTGTGGCCCCTTGAGGAGTGGAGCCAATGCATTGTGCATTCCACGTCTAGAGCAATGGAGGGCATGGTTGAGAGCAAAAGGGTCTTTCTGACATAGGTGCATTCTGACACTCTCTGCACCAGTGCACAATGGCAGTTTGTAAAAAGCCTATTGTCTGCTCCTGCTATGCATGTGGAAGCACAATCATCTTGGGCTCGTTCCCGTTGCTGAAGGGCAAGATGTAGGCATTTCGTCTGAGCCGGGTTGGCAAGGTGCAAATATGGCAGAAGCAGAACTTCCAAATCGTAGAGTTAAGCGCAGGAAACAAACGGCATATCAGCTGCCTATGTATGAGATGTTGCCAGGACACAGAGAGAGCACTGTAGAGAGCGAGTTCTTTCTCAGCTTACAAAAGAGATGGAAGGAAGATGGTCTGTGTCTTGTCTCCCATTGAAGGATGGAGTCAGTGATTTGTGCCTTCCAGCTCTAGAGCAATGGAGGGCACGGCTGACAGCAAAGGGGTCTTTCTGACATAGATGCTTTCCGACACTATCTCCACCACTGCACAATGGTGGTTGGAAAAAGGCAAACAGTCTATCGCCTCCTAAGCACGTGGACGCTCAATCATGTGGGACTCAGCCCAGTTGCTTCAGGGGAAGACGTAGGTATTTCGTCTGAGCCGGGTTGGAAAGGTGGAATTGCGGCAGAAGCAGAAGTCCTAAAGCCGCGAGTTAAGCGCTGGGAAGAAATGGCATTTGAGCTGCCTTTGCATGAGAGTTTCCTCGTATGCTCTAACAGCATTGTGGAAAGCGAGTTTTTTCTCAGCTTCCTAAAGAGCTGGAAGGAAGACATTTCATGGCTTGTCTCCCATTTAAGGATGGAGGCAGTGCTTTGTGCCTTCCACCTCTAGAGCAATGGAAGGCACAGCTGAGAGTAAAGGGTTCTT
This sequence comes from Equus przewalskii, assembly GCF_037783145.1. Taxonomy (NCBI): domain Eukaryota; kingdom Metazoa; phylum Chordata; class Mammalia; order Perissodactyla; family Equidae; genus Equus; species Equus przewalskii. The sequence goes on from NW_027228448.1 coordinate 71,381, forward strand.
TCTGCCATTGGTGCTTTCTGACACTCTCCCAACCCTTGCACTTGGTGGTTAGATAAAAGCCTATTGTTTGTCTCCTCCTCAGCATCTGGAAGCACAATCATCCAGGCCTCATCCCTATTTCTCAACTGGAAGATGTAGGCATTTCCTCTGAGCTGGGTTGGCAAGGTGGAATAGAGGCAGAAGCAGAAGTCCTAAGCAGCGAGTTAAGGGCTGGGAATAAATGGCGTCTGAGCAGCCTTTGTATGAGAGTTTCCTGGTATGATGTAACAGGACAGTGGAAAGCGAGCTGGTCGTCAGCTTCCTAAAGAGTTGGAGGCAAGACAGTTTATGGCTAGTTTCCCATTGAAGGATGGAGGCAGTGCGTTGTGCCTTCCACCTGCAGAGCAATGGAGGGCACGGCTGAGAGCCAACATGGCTTTCTGCCATAGGTGCTTTCTGATACCCTTCAGGGGTGGTGCCAGTGTCTTGTGCCTCCTACCTCTAGAAGAATGGAGGGCACGGCCGAGAGTAAAGGGCCTTTCTGACATTGGTGCTTTCTGACACTCCCCCAACCAATGCTCAAGGGCAGTTGGTTAAAAGCCTATTATCAGTCTCCTCCTCAGCATGTGGAACCACAATCATCCGGGCCTCGTCCCCATTGCTCAAGGGGAAGATGTAGGCATTTCGTTTGAGCCGGGTTGGCAAGGTGGAAATGTGGCAGAAGCGGATGTTGCAGATTGCTGAGTTAAGGGCTGAAAAGACACGGCGTTAAGTTGTCTTTGTATGTGATGCTCCCACGATGCTGTAAGAGCACTGTGGAATGTGAGTGCTTTCCCAGCTTCCTAAAGAGCTGGAAGGAGGACAGTTTATGGCTTGTCTCCAATTGAAGGATGGAGGCAGTGCTTTGTGCCTTCCACCTCTAGAGCAATGGAGGGCACATCTGAGATGAAAGGGCCCTTTCTGACATAGGTGCATTGTGACACTCTCTGCACCAGTGCACAATGGCGGTTTGTAAAAAGCCTATTGTCTCCTCTTGCTAAACATGTGGAGGCACAATCATCTGGGCCTCGTTCCCCTTGCTGAAGGGGAAGATGTAGGCATTTTGTCTGAGCCGGGTTGGCAAGGTGGAAATCTGGCAGAAGCAGAAGTTCTAATTCGGCGAGTTAAGCACTGAAATGAAATGGCATATCAGCTGCCTTTGTATGAGATGTTGCCAGGACACAGAAATAGCACTGGTGAAAGCGAGTTTTTTCTCAGCTTCCTAAAGAGATGGAAGGAAGATGGTCTGTGGCCTGTCGCCCCTTGAGGGGTGGAGCCAGTGCATTGTGCACTCCACGTCTAGAGCAATGAAGGGCACGGCTGAGAGCAAAGGGGTCTTTCTGACATAGCTGCTTTCCGACACTCTCTCCACCAGTGCACAATGGAGGTTGGAAAAAGGCGTGCAGTCTATCACCTCCTAAGCACGTGGATGCTCAATCATTTGGGACAGAGCCCAGTTGCTTCAGGGGAAGATGTAGGCATTTCGTCTCACCGGGTTGGCAAGGTGGAATTGCAGCAGAAGCACAATTCCTAAAGCGGCGAGTTAAGCACTGGGAAGAAATGGCGTTTGAGCTGCCTTTGTATGAGTGTTTCCTCATATGCTTTAACAGCACTGTGGAAAGCGAGTTCTTTCTCAGCTTCCTAAAGAGCTGGAAGCAAGACAGTTTATGGCTTGTTTCCCATTGAAAGATTGAGGCAGTCCTTTGTGCCTTCCATCTCTAGAGCAATGGAGGGCACGGCTGAGAGTAAAGGGGTCTTTCTGCCATTGGTGCTTTCTGACACTCTCTCAACCATTGCACTTGGTGCTTGGTTAAAAGCCTATTGTCTCTCTCCTCCTCAGCATGTGGAACCACAATCATCCGGGCCTCGTCCCCATTGCTCAAGGGGAACATGTAGGCATTTCGTCTGAGCCGGGTTGGCAAGGTGGAATTGTGGCAGAAGCAGAAGTTCTAAAGTGGCGAGGTAAGGCCTGGCAAGAAAGGCCGTGTGACCTTCATTTCTATGACAGTTTCCCCATAGGTTTTTCCCGGGAGCCGAGCAGGTGTTTCTGGCATTCTCGGCAGGAGGTTCGGGCATGTCCGGAAGGTGGCTCCAGTCTGTCCAGTATGTGGTTCCGGCGTGTCTGGCACGTGCTTCTGGTACGTCTCAGAGGTCGTTCCGGCATGCCCGGCCGGTGATCCCGGAGAGTCCTCCAAGTGATTCTTGGGTAACTGGCAGGAGATTTTGGCGTGTTCAGCCTGTGGTTCCAGCCTGCTCGGCAGGTGGCTCAGGCAGGTCCAGCAGGTGGTTCCGGTATGTCCGGGAGGTGGTTCTGGCGTGTCTGGCACTTGGTTCTGGCACGTCTGAGACATGGTTCCGTCATGCCCACCAGGTGATCCTGGAGAGGCCGACAAGTGGTTCTGGCCTAGCAGGCAGGTGATTTTGGCGTGTCAAGTAGGAGGTTCTGGCGAGTCAAGCTGGTGGTTCTGGCATGCTCGGCTGGTGGTTCAGTTGGGTCCGGCAGGTCATTCCTGTCTCTCCGTGAGGTGGTTCTGGCGTGTCTGGCACGTGGCTGCGGCACATCTGAGAGTTGGTTCCGCCATGCCCAGCAGGTCATTGCAGAGAGTCCGCCAAGTGGTTCTGGCGGGGCTGGCATGTGATGTGGGCGTGTCTGGCAGGTAGTTCTGGGGAGTGGATCAGGTGGTTCCAGCATACTCGGCAGGTGGTACCGGCATGTCCGGAACATGGTTCTGGCACGTCTGAGAGGTTGTGTCAGCATGCCCTTCACGTGATTCCGGCTTGTCCGCCAAGTGGTTCTGGTGTAGCAGGCTGGTGATTTTGGCGTGTCCTGCAGGTGGGACTGGTGAGTCAAGCAGGTGGTTCTGGCGAGTGTTTCCTGTGTTTCCGGTCTGTCCGGGAGATGGTTCCGGCCTGTCCGGCACCTGCTTCTGGCACTTCTGAGAGGTTGTGCTGGCATGCCCGGCAGGTTATTCTGGAGTGTCCGCCAAGTGGTCCTGGCATAGCCGGCACGTGATTTTGGCGTGTACGGCAGGCGGTTCTGAGGAGTGGAACAGGTGGTTCTGGCATACTCGGCAGGTGGTACCGGCGTGTCCAGAACATGTTTCTGGCAAGTCTGAGAGGTGGTTCCGGCATGCCCGACAGGTGATTCCGGAGTGTCCGGGATGTGGTTCTGGCACCTCTGAGAGGTGGTTCCAGCATGCCCGACAGGTCATTCTGGAGTGTCCGCCAAGTGGTTCTGGCATAGCCGGCAGGTGATTTTGGCGTGTCTGGCTGGTGGTTCTGTGGAGTGGATCAGGAACTTCCGGCATTCTCGGCAGGTGCTTCCGCCATCTCCGGCATGTGGTTGTGGCACCTCTGAGAGGTGGTTCCAGCATGCCTGGCAGGTGATTCCGGAGTGTCCGACAAGTGGTTGTGGCGTAGCCAGCTGGTGATTTTGGTGTGTCCGGCAGGTGGTTCTGCAGAGTCAAGCAGGTGGTCCCGGCGTGTCAGGCAGGTGGTTCCGGTCTATCCCGGAGATGGTTCCGGAGTGTCTGCCGAGTGGTTCTGGCGTAGCCGGCTGGTGATTTTGGCATGTCCGGCAGCTGGTTCTGGCGAGTCAAGCAGGTGGTCCCGGCGTGTCCGGTAGGTGGTTCCGGTATGTCCTGGAGGTGGTTGCGGAGTGCTCGGCAGGTCCTTCCGGTGTCATTGGCATGTGGTTCTGGCATGTCTGAGAGGTGGTTCCGGCATGCCCGGCAGGTGATTCCGGAGTGTTCGCCAAGTGTTTCTGGCATAGCCAGCAGGTGATTTTGGCGTGTCAGGCAGGTGGTTCCGGCGAGTCGAGCAGGTGGTTCCGGCGTGCTCGGCAGGTGGTTCAGGCGGGACTGGCAGGTGGTTTCGGTCTGTTGGGGTGTGGTTCCGGCATCTCAGGCACATGGTTCTGCCACGTCTGAGAGGTGGTTCCTGCCGGCCCGACAGGTGTTTCCGCAGTGTCCGCCATGTGGTTCTGGCGTAGCTGGCAGGTGATTTTGGCATGTCCAGCAGGTGTTTCAGGGGAGTGGATCAGGTGGTTCCGGCATACTGGGCATGTGGTACCGGCGTGTCCGCAACATGGTTCTGGCAAGTCTGAGAGGTGGTTCTGGCATGCCCGACAGGTTATTCCGGAGTGTTCGCTAAGTGGTTCTGGCGTAGCCGGCAGGTGATTTTGCATACCCGGCGGTGGTTCCGGAGAGTCGAGCCAGTGGTTCCAGCGTGTCCGGCAGGTGGTTCCGGTCTGTCCTAGAGGTGGTTGCGGAGTGTCTGATGAGTGGTTCTGGCGTAGCCGGCAGGTGATTTTGGCATGTCCAACAGGTGGTTCTGGGGAGTGGATAATGTGGTTGCAGCATACTCGGCAGGTGGTACCGGCATGTCCGGAACATGGTTCTGGCAAGTCTGAGAGGTGGTTCCGGCATGCCCGACACGTGATCCTGGAGTGTCCGCCAAGTGGTTCTGGCATACCCGGCAGGTGATTTTGGCGTGTCCGGCAGGGGGTTCTGGCGAGTCCAGCAGGTGGTTCCGGCGTGCTCGGCAGGTGGTTCAGGCGGAACTGGCAGGTGGTTTCGGTCTGTTGGGGTTTGGTTCCTGCATCTCAGGCACATGGTTCTGCCACGTTTGAGAGGTGGTTCCGGCTGGCCCGACAGGTGTTTCCGGAGTGTCCGCCAAGTGGTTCTGGCGGAGCTGACTGCTGATGTGGGCATGTCCGGCAGGTGGTTCTGGGGAGTCGAGCAGGTGGCTCCGGCGTGCTCGGCAGGTGCTTCCGGTGCCATTGACATGTGGTTCAGGCATGTCTGAGAGGTGGTTCTGGCATGCCAGGCAGGTGATTCCGGAGTGATCGCCAAGTGGTTCTGGCGTAGCCGGCAGGTGATTTTTCATGTCCGGCGGTGGTTCCAGCGAGTCGAGCCGGTGGTTCCAGCGTGTCCGACAGGTGGTTCCAGTCTGTTCGGCAGGTGGTTCTGGGGTGTCCGGCACGAGGTTCTGGCACGTCAGAGAGGTTGTGTCGGCATGCCCTTCACGTGATTCCTGCTTGTCCGCCAAGTGGTTCTGGTGTAGCAGGCTGGTGATTTTGGCGTGTCCGGCCGGTGGGACTGGTGAGTCAAGCAGGTGGTTCTGGCAAGTGTTTTCTGTGTTTTCGGTTTGTAAGGGAGATGGTTCCGGACTGTCCGGCACGTGCTTCTGGCACTTCTGAGAGGTTGTGCTGGCATGCCCGGCAGGTGATTCTGGAGTGTCCGCCAAGTGGTCCTGGCATAGCCGGCACGTGATTTTGGCGTGTCCGGCAGGCGGTTCTGTGGAGTGGAGTAGGTGGTTCTGGCATACTCGGCAGGTGGTACCGGCGTGTCCGGAACATGTTTCTGGCAAGTCTGAGAGGTGGTTCCGGCATGCCCGACAGGTGATTCCGGAGTGTCTGAGATGTGGTTCTGGCACCTCTGAGAGGTGGTTCCGGCATGCCCGACAGGTGATTCCGGAGTGTCCGCCGAGTGGTTCTGGTGTACCTGGCAGGTGATGTGGCGTGTCCGGCAGGTGTTTCTTGCGAGTCGACTGGTGGCTCAGGCATGCGCAGCAGGTGTTTCCGGCGTGTCCAGCAGGTGATTCTGGTGTGTCTGAGAGCTGGCTCTGGCATGTCCGGCAGATGATTCCGGAGTGACCACCAAGTGGTTCTGGCATACCCGGCAGGTGATTTTGGCGTGGCAGGTAGGTGGTTCTGGCGAGTCAAGCAGGTGGTTCCGGCGAGTGTTTCCTGTGTTTCCGGTCTGTCCCGGAGATGGTTCCGGCCTGTCCGGCACGTGCTTCTTTCACTTCTGAGAGGTTGTGCTTTCATGCCCGGCGGGTGATACTGGAGTCTCCGCCAAGTGGTTCTGGCATAGCCGGCACGTGATTTTGGCGTGTCCAGCAGGTGGGACCGGTGAATCAAGCAGGTGGTTCCTGCGAGTGTTTCCAGTGGTTCAGGTCTGTCCGGCAGGTTGTTCCGGTCTGTCCTGGAGGTGGTTGCGGAGTGTCTGCCGAGTGGTTCTGGCGTAGCCGGCACGTGATTTTGCATGTCCGGCGGTGGTTCCGGCGAGTCGAGCCCGTGGTTCTGGCGTGTCCGGCAGGAGGTTCCTTTGTGTCCGGCAGGTGGTTCTGTGGTGTCCGCCTGAGGTTCTGGCCCGTCTGAGAGGTTGTGTCGGCATGCCCTTCACGTGATTCCGGCTTGTCCGCCAAGTGGTTCTGGTGTAGCGGGCAGGTTATTTTGGCGTGTCTGGCAGGTGGGACCGGTGAGTCAAGCAGGTGGTTCCGGCGAGTGTTTCCTGTGTTTCCGGTCTGTCCGGGAGATGGTTCCGGCCCGTCCGGCACGTGCTTCTGGCACTTCTGAGAGGTTGTGCTGGCATGCCCGTCAGGTGATACTGGAGTGTCCGCCGAGTGGTTCTGGCATAGCCGGCACGTGATTTTGGCATGTCCGGCAGGCGGTTCTGTGGAGTGGATCAGGTGGTACTGGCATACTCGGCAGGTGGTACCGGCGTGTCTGGAACATGTTTCTGGCAAGTGTGAGAGGTGGTTCCGGCATGCTCGACAGGTGATTCCGGAGTGTGCGCCACGTGGTTCTGGCCTACCCGGCAGGTGATTTTGGGTGTCTGGCAGGTGTTTCTTGCGAGTCGAGCAGGTGGCTCAGGCATGCTCAGCAGGTGCTTCCGGCGTCTCCGGCACGTGGTTCTGGTGTGTCTGAGAGCTGGTTCTGGCATGACCGGCAGATGCTTCCGGAGTGTCCAACAAGTGGTTCTGGCATAGCCGGCAGGTGATTTTGGCGTGTCAGGTAGGTGCTTCCGGCGAGTCGAGCAGGTGGTTCCGGCGTGCTCGGCAGGTTGTTCAGGCGGGTCTGGCAGGTGGTTTCGGTCTGTTCGGGGTGTGGTTCCGGCATCTCAGGCACATCGTTCTGGCACGTCTGAGAGGTGGTTCCTGCCGGCCCGACAGGTGTTTCTGCAGTGTCCGCCATGTGGTTCTGGCGTAGCTGGCAGGTGATTTTGGCATGTCCAGCAGGTGTTTCTGGGGAGTGGATCAGGTGGTTCCGGCATACTGGGCATGTGGTACCGGCGTGTCCGCAACATGGTTCTGGCAAGTCTGAGAGGTGGTTCTGGCATGCCCGACAGGTTATTCCGGAGTGTTCGCCAAGTGGTTCTGGCGTAGCCGGCAGGTGATTTTGCATACCCGGCGGTGGTTCCGGAGAGTCGAGCCAGTGGTTCCGGCGTGTCCGGCAGGTGGTTCCGGTCTGTCCTAGAGGTGGTTGCGGAGTGTCTGACGAGTGGTTCTGGCGTAGCCGGCAGGTGATTTTGGCGTGTCCAACAGGTGGTTCTGGGGTGTGGATAAGGTGGTTGCAGCATACTCGGCAGGTGGTACCGGCATGTCCGGAACATGGTTCTGGCAAGTCTGAGAGGTGGTTCCGGCATGCCCGACAGGTGATCCTGGAGTGTCCGCCAAGTGGTTCTGGCATACCCGGCAGGTGATTTTGGCGTGTCCGGCAGGGGGTTCTGGCGAGTCCAGCAGGTGGTTCCGGCGTGCTCGGCAGGTGGTTCAGGCGGGACTGGCAGGTGTTTTCGGTCTGTTGGGGTTTGGTTCCTGCATCTCAGGCACATGGTTCTGCCACGTTTGAGAGGTGGTTCCGGCTGGCCCGACAGGTGTTTCCGGAGTGTCCGCCAAGTGGTTCTGGCGGAGCTGACTGCTGATGTGGGCATGTCCGGCAGGTGGTTCTGGGGAGTCGAGCAGGTGGCTCCGGCGTGCTCGGCAGGTGCTTCCGGTGCCATTGACATGTGGTTCAGGCATGTCTGAGAGGTGGTTCTGGCATGCCAGGCAGGTGATTCCGGAGTGATCGCCAAGTGGTTCTGGCGTAGCCGGCAGGTGATTTTTCATGTCCGGCGGTGGTTCCAGCGAGTCGAGCCGGTGGTTCCGGCGTGTCCGGCAGGTGGTTCCAGTCTGTTTGGCAGGTGGTTCTGGGGTGTCCGGCACGAGGTTCTGGCACGTCTGAGAGGTTGTGTCGACATGCCCTTCACGTGATTCCAGCTTGTCCGCCAAGTGGTTCTGGTGTAGCAGGCTGGTGATTTTGGCGTGTCCGGCCGGTGGGACTGGTGACTCAAGCAGGTGGTTCTGGCGAGTGTTTCCTGTGTTTTCGGTTTGTAAGGGACATGGTTCCGGACTGTCCGGCACGTGCTTCTGGCACTTCTGAGAGGTTGTGCTGGCATGCCCGGCAGGTGATTCTGGAGTGTCCGCCAAGTGGTCCTGGCATAGCCGGCACGTGATTTTGGCGTGTCCGGCAGGCGGTTCTGTGGAGTGGAGTAGGTGGTTCTGGCATACTCGGCAGGTGGTACCGGCGTGTCCGGAACATGTTTCTGGCAAGTCTGAGAGGTGGTTCCGGCATGCCCGACAGGTGATTCCGGAGTGTCTGGGATGTGGTTCTGGCACCTCTGAGAGGTGGTTCCGGCATGCCCGACAGGTGATTCCGGAGTGTCCGCCGAGTGGTTCTGGCGTACCTGGCAGGTGATTTTGGCGTGTCCGGCAGGTGTTTCTTGCGAGTCGACTGGTGGCTCAGGCATGCGCAGCAGGTGTTTCCGGCGTGTCCAGCAGGTGATTCTGGTGTGTCTGAGAGCTGGCTCTGGCATGTCCGGCAGATGATTCCGGAGTGACCACCAAGTGGTTCTGGCATACCCGGCAGGTGATTTTGGCGTGTCAGGTAGGTGGTTCTGGCGAGTCGAGCAGGTGGTTCCGGCGAGTGTTTCCTGTGTTTCCGGTCTGTCCCGGAGATGGTTCCGGCCTGTCCGGCACGTGCTTCTGGCACTTCTGAGAGGTTGTGCTTTCATGCCCGGCAGGTGATACTGGAGTCTCCGCCAAGTGGTTCTGGCATAGCCGGCACGTGATTTTGGCGTGTCCAGCAGGTGGGACCGGTGAGTCAAGCAGGTGGTTCCTGCGAGTGTTTCCAGTGGTTCCGGTCTGTCCGGCAGGTTGTTCCGGTCAGTCCTGGAGGTGGTTGCGGAGTGTCTGCCGAGTGGTTCTGGCGTAGCAGGCACGTGATTTTGCATGTCCGGCGGTGGTTCCGGAGAGTCGAGACAGTGGTTCCGACGTGTACGGCAGGTGGTTTCGGTCTGTCCTAGAGGTGTTTCCGGAGTGTCTGCCGAGTGGTTCTGGCATACCCGGCAGTTGATTTTGGCATGTCCAGCCGGTGGTTCTGGGGAGTGGATCAGGTGGTTCCGGCATACTCGGCAGGTGGTACCGGCGTGTCCGGAACATGGTTCTGGCACGTCTGAGAGGTTGTGTCGGCATGCCCTTCACGTGATTCCGGCTTGTCCGCCAAGTGGTTCTGGTGTAGCAGGCTGGTGATTTTGGCGTGTCCTGCAGGTGGGACCGGTGAGTCAAGCAGGTGGTTCCTGCGAGTGTTTCCAGTGGTTCCGGTCTGTCCGGCAGGTTGTTCCGGTCTGTCCTGGAGGTGGTTGCGGAGTGTCTGCCGAGTGGTTCTGGCGTAGCCGGCACGTGATTTTGCATGTCCGGCGGTGGTTCCGGCGAGTCGAGACAGTGGTTCCGACGTGTACGGCAGGTGGTTTCGGTCTGTCCTAGAGGTGTTTCCGGAGTGTCTGCCGAGTGGTTCTGGCATACCCGGCAGTTGATTTTGGCATGTCCAGCCGGTGGTTCTGGGGAGTGGATCAGGTGGTTCCGGCATACTCGGCAGGTGGTACCGGCGTGTCCGGAACATGGTTCTGGCACGTCTGAGAGGTTGTGTCGGCATGCCCTTCACGTGATTCCGGCTTGTCCGCCAAGTGGTTCTGGTGTAGCAGGCTGGTGATTTTGGCGTGTCCTGCAGGTGGGACCGGTGAGTCAAGCAGGTGGTTCTGGCGAGTGTTTCCTGTGTTTCCGGTCTGTCCGGGAGATGGTTCCGGCCTGTCCGGCACCTGCTTCTGGCACTTCTGAGAGGTTGTGCTGGCATGCCCGGCAGGTTATTCTGGAGTGTCCGCCAAGTGGTCCTGGCGTAGCCGGCACGTGATTTTGGCGTGTACGGCATGCGGTTCTGTGGAGTGGAACAGGTGGTTCTGGCATACTCGGCAGGTGGTACCGGCGTGTCTGGAACATGTTTCTGGCAAGTCTGAGAGGTGGTTCCGGCATGCCCGACAGGTGATTCCGGAGTGTCCGGGATGTGGTTCTGGCACCTCTGAGAGGTGGTTCCAGCATGCCCGACAGGTCATTCTGGAGTGTCCGCCAAGTGGTTCTGGCATAGCCGGCAGGTGATTTTGGCGTGTCCGGCTGGTGGTTCTGTGGAGTGGATCAGGAACTTCCGGCATTCTCGGCAGGTGCTTCCGCCATCTCCGGCATGTGGTTGTGGCACCTCTGAGAGGTGGTTCCAGCATGCCTGGCAGGTGATTCCGGAGTGTCCGACAAGTGGTTGTGGCGTAGCCAGCTGGTGATTTTGGTGTGTCCGGCAGGTGGTTCTGCAGAGTCAAGCAGGTGGTCCCGGCGTGTCAGGCAGGTGGTTCCGGTCTATCCCGGAGATGGTTCCGGAGTGTCTGCCGAGTGGTTCTGGCGTAGCCGGCTGGTGATTTTGGCATGTCCGGCAGCTGGTTCTGGCGAGTCAAGCAGGTGGTCCCGGCGTGTCCGGTAGGTGGTTCCGGTATGTCCTGGAGGTGGTTGCGGAGTGCTCGGCAGGTCCTTCCGGTGTCATTGGCATGTGGTTCTGGCATGTCTGAGAGGTGGTTCCGGCATGCCCGGCAGGTGATTCCGGAGTGTTCGCCAAGTGTTTCTGGCATAGCCGGCAGGTGATTTTGGCGTGTCAGGTAGGTGGTTCCGGCGAGTCGAGCAGGTGGTTCCGGCGTGCTCGGCAGGTGGTTCAGGGGGGACTGGCAGGTGGTTTCGGTCTGTTGGGGTGTGGTTCCGGCATCTCAGGCACATGGTTCTGCCACGTCTGAGAGGTGGTTCTGGCCGGCCAGACAGGTGTTTCCGGAGTGTCCGCCAAGTGGTTCTGGCGGAGCTGACAGGTGATGTGGGCGTGACCGGCAGGTGGTTCCAGCCAGCCCGTCAGGTGATTCCGAAGTGTTCAACTGGTTGTGGCTTAGCCGGCAAGTGATTTTGGCGTGGCCAGCAGGTGGTTCTGGGGAGTCGTGCAGGTGGTTCCGGCATGCCCGGCAGGTCATTCCAGAGTGTTCGCCAAATGGTTCTGGTGTAGCCGGCAGGTGATTTTGCATTTCCTGCGGTGGTTCCGGCGAGTCGAGCCCGTGGTTCCGGCGTGTCCGGCAGGAGGTTCCTTTGTGTCCGGCAGGTGGTTCTGTGGTGTCCGCCTGAGGTTCTGGCCCGTCTTACAGGTTGTGTCGGCATGCCCTTCACGTGATTCCGGCTTGTCCGCCAAGTGGTTCTGGTGTAGCGGGCAGGATATTTTGGCGTGTCTGGCAGGTGGGACCGGTGCGTCAAGCAGGTGGTTCCGGCGAGTGTTTCCTGTGTTTCCGGTCTGTCCGGGAGATGGTTCCGGCCCGTCCGCCACGTGCTTCTGGCACTTCTGAGAGGTTGTGCTGGCATGCCCGGCAGGTGATACTGGAGTGTCCGCCGAGTGGTTCTGGAGTACCTGGCAGGTGATTTTATCGTGTCCGGCAGGTGTTTCTTGCGAGTCGAGCAGGTGGCTCTGGCATGCGCAGCAGGAGCTTCCGGCGTGTCCAGCAGGTGATTCTGGTGTGTCTGAGAGCTGGCTCTGGCATGTCCGGCAGATGATTCCGGAGTGACCACCAAGTGGTTCTGGCATACCCGGCAGGTGATTTTGGCGTGTCAGGTAGGTGGTTCTGGCGAGTCGAGCAGGTGGTTCCGGCGAGTGTTTCCTGTGTTTCCAGTCTGTCCCGGAGATGGTTCCGGCCTGTCCGGCACGTGCTTCTGGCACTTCTGAGAGGTTGTGCTTTCATGCCCGGCAGGTGATACTGGAGTCTCCGCCAAGTGGTTCTGGCATAGCCGGCACGTGATTTTGGCGTGTCCAGCAGGTGGGACCGGTGAATCAAGCAGGTGGTTCCTGCGAGTGTTTCCAGTGGTTCCGGTCTGTCCGGCAGGTTGTTCCGGTCTGTCCTGGAGGTGGTTGCGGAGTGTCTGCCGAGTGGTTCTGGCGTAGCCGGCACGTGATTTTGCATGTCCGGCGGTGGTTCCGGCGAGTCGAGCCCGTGGTTCCGGCGTGTCCGGCAGGAGGTTCCTTTGTGTCCGGCAGGTGGTTCTGTGGTGCCCGCCTGAGGTTCTGGCCCGTCTGAGAGGTTGTGTCGGCATGCCCTTCACGTGATTCCGGCTTGTCCGCCAAGTGGTTCTGGTGTAGCGGGCAGGTTATTTTGGCGTGTCTGGCAGGTGGGACCGGTGAGTCAAGCAGGTGGTTCCGGCGAGTGTTTCCTGTGTTTCCGGTCTGTCCGGGAGATGGTTCCGGCCCATCCGGCACGTGCTTCTGGCACTTCTGAGAGGTTGTGCTGGCATGCCCGTCAGGTGATACTGGAGTGTCCGCCGAGTGGTTCCGGCATAGCCGGCACGTGATTTTGGCATGTCCGGCAGGCGGTTCTGTGGAGTGGATCAGGTGGTACTGGCATACTCGGCAGGTGGTACCGGCGTGTCTGGAACATGTTTCTGGCAAGTGTGAGAGGTGGTTCCGGCATGCTCGACAGGTGATTCCGGAGTGTGCGCCACGTGGTTCTGGCCGACCCGGCAGGTGATTTTGGGTGTCTGGCAGGTGTTTCTTGCGAGTCGAGCAGGTGGCTCAGGCATGCTCAGCAGGTGCTTCCGGCGTCTCCGGCACGTGGTTCTGGTGTGTCTGAGAGCTGGTTCTGGCATGACCGGCAGATGATTCCGGAGTGTCCAACAAGTGGTTCTGGCATAGCCGGCAGGTGATTTTGGCGTGTCAGGTAGGTGGTTCCGGCGAGTCGAGCAGATGGTTCCGGCGTGCTCGGCAGGTTGTTCAGGCGGGTCTGGCAGGTGGTTTCGGTCTGTTCGGGGTGTGGTTCCGGCATCTCAGGCACATCGTTCTGGCACGTCTGAGAGGTGGTTCCTGCCGGCCCGACAGGTGTTTCTGCAGTGTCCGCCATGTGGTTCTGGCGTAGCTGGCAGGTGATTTTGGCATGTCCAGCAGGTGTTTCTGGGGAGTGGATCAGGTGGTTCCGGCATACTGGGCATGTGGTACCGGCGTGTCCGCAACATGGTTCTGGCAAGTCTGAGAGGTGGTTCTGGCATGCCCGACAGGTTATTCCGGAGTGTTCGCCAAGTGGTTCTGGCGTAGCCGGCAGGTGATTTTGCATACCCGGCGGTGGTTCCGGAGAGTCGAGCCAGTGGTTCCGGCGTGTCCGGCAGGTGGTTCCGGTCTGTCCTAGAGGTGGTTGCGGAGTGTCTGACGAGTGGTTCTGGCGTAGCCGGCAGGTGATTTTGGCATGTCCAACAGGTGGTTCTGGGGAGTGGATAAGGTGGTTGCAGCATACTCGGCAGGTGGTACCGGCATGTCCGGAACATGGTTCTGGCAAGTCTGAGAGGTGGTTCCGGCATGCCCGACAGGTGATCCTGGAGTGTCCGCCAAGTGGTTCTGGCATACCCGGCAGGTGATTTTGGCGTGTCCGGCAGGGGGTTCTGGCGAGTCCAGCAGGTGGTTCCGGCGTGCTCGGCAGGTGGTTCAGGCGGGACTGGCAGGTGTTTTCGGTCTGTTGGGGTTTGGTTCCTGCATCTCAGGCACATGGTTCTGCCACGTTTGAGAGGTGGTTCCGGCTGGCCCGACAGGTGTTTCCGGAGTGTCCACCAAGTGGTTCTGGCGGAGCTGACTGCTGATGTGGGCATGTCCGGCAGGTGGTTCTGGGGAGTCGAGCAGGTGGCTCCGGCGTGCTCGGCAGGTGCTTCCGGTGCCATTGACATGTGGTTCAGGCATGTCTGAGAGGTGGTTCTGGCATGCCAGGCAGGTGATTCCGGAGTGATCGCCAAGTGGTTCTGGCGTAGCCGGCAGGTGATTTTTCATGTCCGGCGGTGGTTCCAGCGAGTCGAGCCGGTGGTTCCGGTGTGTCCGGCAGGTGGTTCCAGTCTGTTCGGCAGGTGGTTCTGGGGTGTCCGGCATGAGGTTCTGGCACGTCTGAGAAGTTGTGTCGGCATGCCCTTCACGTGATTCCTGCTTGTCCGCCAAGTGGTTCTGGTGTAGCAGGCTGGTGATTTTGGCGTGTCCGGCCGGTGGGACTGGTGACTCAAGCACGTGGTTCTGGCGAGTGTTTCCTGTGTTTTCGGTCTGTAAGGGAGATGGTTCCGGACTGTCCGGCACGTGCTTCTGGCACTTCTGAGAGGTTGTGCTGGCATGCCCGGCAGGTGATTCTGGAGTGTCCGCCAAGTGGTCCTGGCATAGCCGGCACGTGATTTTGGCGTGTCCGGCAGGCGGTTCTGTGGAGTGGAGTAGGTGGTTCTGGCATACTCGGCAGGTGGTACCGGCGTGTCCGGAACATGTTTCTGGCAAGTCTGAGAGGTGGTTCCGGCATGCCCGACAGGTGATTCCGGAGTTTCTGGGATGTGGTTCTGGCACCTCTGAGAGGTGGTTCCGGCATGCCCGACAGGTGATTCCGGAGTGTCCGCCGAGTGGTTCTGGCGTACCTGGCAGGTGATTTTGGCGTGTCCGGCAGGTGTTTCTTGCGAGTCGACTGGTGGCTCAGGCATGCGCAGCAGGTGTTTCCGGCGTGTCCAGCAGGTGATTCTGGTGTGTCTGAGAGCTGGCTCTGGCATGTCCGGCAGATGATTCCGGAGTGACCACCAAGTGGTTCTGGCATACCCGGCAGGTGATTTTGGCGTGTCAGGTAGGTGGTTCTGGCGAGTCGAGCAGGTGGTTCCGGCGAGTGTTTCCTGTGTTTCCGGTCTGTCCCGGAGATGGTTCCGGCCTGTCCGGCACGTGCTTCTGGCACTTCTGAGAGGTTGTGCTTTCATGCCCGGCAGGTGATACTGGAGTCTCCGCCAAGTGGTTCTGGCATAGCCGGCACGTGATTTTGGCGTGTCCAGCAGGTGGGACCGGTGAGTCAAGCAGGTGGTTCCTGCGAGTGTTTCCAGTGGTTCCGGTCTGTCCGGCAGGTTGTTCCGGTCTGTCCTGGAGGTGGTTGCGGAGTGTCTGCCGAGTGGTTCTGGCGTAGCCGGCACGTGATTTTGCATGTCCGGCGGTGGTTCCGGAGAGTCGAGACAGTGGTTCCGACGTGTACGGCAGGTGGTTTCGGTCTGTCCTAGAGGTGTTTCCGGAGTGTCTGCCGAGTGGTTCTGGCATACCCGGCAGTTGATTTTGGCATGTCCAGCCGGTGGTTCTGGGGAGTGGATCAGGTGGTTCCGGCATACTCGGCAGGTGGTACCGGCGTGTCCGGAACATGGTTCTGGCACGTCTGAGAGGTTGTGTCGGCATGCCCTTCACGTGATTCCGGCTTGTCCGCCAAGTGGTTCTGGTGTAGCAGGCTGGTGATTTTGGCGTGTCCTGCAGGTGGGACTGGTGAGTCAAGCAGGTGGTTCTGGCGAGTGTTTCCTGTGTTTCCGGTCTGTCCGGGAGATGGTTCCGGCCTGTCCGGCACCTGCTTCTGGCACTTCTGAGAGGTTGTGCTGGCATGCCCGGCAGGTTATTCTGGAGTGTCCGCCAAGTGGTCCTGGCGTAGCCGGCACGTGATTTTGGCGTGTACGGCATGCGGTTCTGTGGAGTGGAACAGGTGGTTCTGGCATACTCGGCAGGTGGTACCGGCGTGTCTGGAACATGTTTCTGGCAAGTCTGAGAGGTGGTTCCGGCATGCCCGACAGGTGATTCCGGAGTGTCCGGGATGTGGTTCTGGCACCTCTGAGAGGTGGTTCCAGCATGCCCGACAGGTCATTCTGGAGTGTCTGCCAAGTGGTTCTGGCATAGCCGGCAGGTGATTTTGGCGTGTCCGGCTGGTGGTTCTGTGGAGTGGATCAGGAACTTCCGGCATTCTCGGCAGGTGCTTCCGCCATCTCCGGCATGTGGTTGTGGCACCTCTGAGAGGTGGTTCCAGCATGCCTGGCAGGTGATTCCGGAGTGTCCGACAAGTGGTTGTGGCGTAGCCAGCTGGTGATTTTGGTGTGTCCGGCAGGTGGTTCTGCAGAGTCAAGCAGGTGGTCCCGGCGTGTCAGGCAGGTGGTTCCGGTCTATCCCGGAGATGGTTCCGGAGTGTCTGCCGAGTGGTTCTGGCATAGCCGGCTGGTGATTTTGGCATGTCCGGCAGCTGGTTCTGGCGAGTCAAGCAGGTGGTCCCGGCGTGTCCGGTAGGTGGTTCCGGTATGTCCTGGAGGTGGTTGCGGAGTGCTCGGCAGGTCCTTCCGGTGTCATTGGCATGTGGTTCTGGCATGTCTGAGAGGTGGTTCCGGCATGCCCGGCAGGTGATTCCGGAGTGTTCGCCAAGTGTTTCTGGCATAGCCGGCAGGTGATTTTGGCGTGTCAGGCAGGTGGTTCCGGCGAGTCGAGCAGGTGGTTCCGGCGTGCTCGGCAGGTGGTTCAGGGGGGACTGGCAGGTGGTTTCGGTCTGTTGGGGTGTGGTTCCGGCATCTCAGGCACATGGTTCTGCCACGTCTGAGAGGTGGTTCTGGCCGGCCAGACAGGTGTTTCCGGAGTGTCCGCCAAGTGGTTCTGGCGGAGCTGACAGGTGATGTGGGCGTGACCGGCAGGTGGTTCCTGCCAGCCCGTCAGGTGTTTCCGAAGTGTTCAACTGGTTGTGGCTTAGCCGGCAAGTGATTTTGGCATGGCCAGCAGGTGGTTCTGGGGAGTCGTGCAGGTGGTTCCGGCATGCCCGGCAGGTCATTCCGGAGTGTTCGCCAAATGGTTCTGGTGTAGCCGGCAGGTGATTTTGCATTTCCTGCGGTGGTTCCGGCGAGTCGAGCCCGTGGTTCCGGCGTGTCCGGCAGGAGGTTCCTTTGTGTCCGGCAGGTGGTTCTGTGGTGTCCGCCTGAGGTTCTGGCCCGTCTGACAGGTTGTGTCGGCATGCCCTTCACGTGATTCCGGGTTGTCCGCCAAGTGGTTCTGGTGTAGCGGGCAGGTTATTTTGGCGTGTCTGGCAGGTGGGACCGGTGAGTCAAGCAGGTGGTTCCGGCGAGTGTTTCCTGTGTTTCCGGTCTGTCCGGGAGATGGTTCCGGCCCGTCCGCCACGTGCTTCTGGCACTTCTGAGAGGTTGTGCTGGCATGCCCGTCAGGTGATACTGGAGTGTCCGCCGAGTGGTTCTGGAGTACCTGGCAGGTGATTTTATCGTGTCCGGCAGGTGTTTCTTGCGAGTCGAGCAGGTGGCTCTGGCATGCGCAGCAGGAGCTTCCGGCGTGTCCAGCAGGTGATTCTGGTGTGTCTGAGAGCTGGTTCTGGCATGTCCGGCAGATGATTCCGGAGTGACCACCAAGTGGTTCTGGCATACCCGGCAGGTGATTTTGGCGTGTCAGGTAGGTGGTTCTATCGAGTCGAGCAGGTGGTTCCGGCATGCTCGGCAGGTCCTTCCGGTGTCATTGGCATGTGGTTCTGGCATGTCTGAGAGGTGCTTCCGGCATGCCCGGCAGGTGATTCCGGAGTGATCGCCAAGTGGTTCTGGCGTAGCCGGCAGGTGATTTTGCATGTCCGGCGGTGGTTCCGGCGAGTCGAGCCCGTGGTACCGGCGTGTCCGGCAGGTGGTTCCGGTGTGTCCGGCAGGTGGTTCTGGGGTGTCCGGCATGATGTTCTGGCATGTCTGAGAGGTTGTGTCGGCATGCCCTTCACGTGATTGCGGCTTGTCCGGCAAGAGGTTCTGTTGTAGCGGGCAGGTGATTTTGGCGTGTCCGTCAGGTGGGACCGGTGAGTCAAGGAGGTGGTTCCTGCGAGTGTTTCCTGTGGTTCCGGTCTGTCCGGGAGATGGTTCCGGCCTGCCCGGCATGTGCTTCTTGCACTTTTGAGAGGTTGTGCTGGCGTACCCGGCATGTGATTCTGGAGTGTCCGCCAAGTGGTTCTGGCGAACCCGGCAGATGATTTTGGCATGTCCGGCAGGTGTTTCTTGCGAGTCGAGTGGTGGTTCTGGCGTGCTCGGCAGGTGGTTCAGGCGGGTCTGGCAGGTGGTTTTGGTCTGTTCGGGGTGTGGTTCCGGCATCTCAGGCACATGGTTCTGGCACGTCTGAGAGATGGTTCCGGCCGCCCCTACAGGTGTTTCTGGAGTGTCCGCCAAGTGGTTCTGGTGTAGCTGGCAGGTGATGTTGGCGTGACCGGCAGGTGGTTCCAGCAAGCCCGGCAGGTGATTCCGAAGTGTTCACCAATTGGTTGTGTGGTAGCCGGCAGGTGATTTTGGCGTGTCCTGCAGGTGGCTCTGGTGAGTCGAGCAGGTGGTTCAGGCAAGCTCGGCAGGTGGTTGTATCAGGTTCGGCTTGTGTTTGCAGTCTGTCCATGACGTGGTTCTGCCACGCCCGCAAGGTGATTCTGCAGTGTCCACCAAATGGTTTGGGCATAGCCGACATATGATTTTGACCTGTCACGCATGTTGTTCCGGCATGTCCAGCAGGTGGTTCCGGCGAGCTCGGCAGGTGCTTCCAGTCTCTCCGGCACGTGACTCTGGCACGTTTGAGAGATGGTTCCGGCATGCCCAGCAGGTGATAGCGGAGTCTCCGGCATGTGGTTCTGGCACCTCTGAGAGGTGGTTCCGGCATGCGCGGCAGGTGATTCCGGAGTGTCTGCCGAGTGGTTGTGGCGTAGCCGGCAGGTGATTTTGGCGTGTCTGGCAGGTGGTTCTGTGCAGTGGTTCAGGTGGTTCCGGCATACTCGGCAGGTGGTTCCGGCGTGTCTGGCACATGGTTCTGGCACGTCTGAGAGGTGGTTCCGGCATGCCCGGCAGGTGATCCCGATGAGTCCTCCAACTGGTTCTGGTGTACCCCGCAGGTGTTTCTCATGTGTCTGGCAGGTGGCTCTGGTGAGTCGAGCAGGTGGTTCCGGCGTTCTCAGCAGGTGGTTCAGGCAGGTCTGGCAGGTTTTTGTAGTCTGTCCAGGACGTGGTTCCGGCATGCCCGCAAGGTGATTCTGGAGTGTGCACCAAGTGGTTTTGGCGTAGCTGGCATATGATTTTGGCCTGTCAGGCAGGTGGTTCCGGCATGTCCAGCAGGTGGATCCCGCGAGCTCGGCATGTGCTTACGCTCTCTCCGGCATGTGGTTGTGGCACGTCTGAGAGATGGTTCCAGCATGCCCGGCGGGTGATTCCGGAGTCTCCGTCATGTGGTTCTGGCAACTCTGAGAGGTGGTTCCGGCATGCCTGGCAGGTGATTCCAGAGTGTCTGCCGAGGGGTTCTGGCGTAGCCGGCAGGTGATTTTGGCGTATCCGGCTGGTGGTGCTGGCGAGTCAAGCAGGTGTTGCCGGTGTGTCCGGCAGGTGGTTCCGGTCTGTCCTGGAGGTGGTTCCGGAGTGTCTGCTGAGTGGTTCTGGTGTAGCCGGCAGGTGTTTCTGGTGGGTCCGGCACGTGGCTCTGGTGAGTCGAGCAGGTGGTTCCGGCGTGCTCGGCAGGTGGTTCAGGCAGGTCTGGCAGGTGGTTTCCATCTGTTGGGGTGTGCTTCCAGCATCTCAGGCACATGGTTCTGGCACGTCTGAGAGGTGGTTCCGCCCGGCCAGACAGGTGTTTCCGTAGTGTCCGCCAAGTGGTTCTGGCATAGCTGACAGGTGATTTTGCATGTCCAGCAGTGGTTCCGGCGAGTCGAGCCGGTGGTTCTGGCGTGTCCGGCAGGTGGTTCCGGTGTGTCCGGCAGGTTGTTCTGGGGAGTCCGGCACGAGGTTCTGGCACGTCTGAGAGGTTGTGTCGGCATGCCGTTCAGGTGATTCCGGCATGTCCGCCAAGTGGTTCTGGTGTAGCGGGCAGGTGATTTTGGCGTGTCCCGCAGGTTGCTCCGGCGAGTGTTTCCTGTGGTTCCGGTCTGTCCGGGAGATGGTTCCGGCCTGGCCCTCACGTGCTTCTGGCACTTCTGAGAGGTTGTGCTCGCATGCCCAGCAGGTGATCCTGGAGGGTCCGCCAAGTGGTTCTGGCATACCCGGCAGGTGATTATGGCGTGTCCGGCAGGGGGTTCTGGCGAGTCGAGCAGGTCGTTCCGGCATGCTCGGCAGGTCCTTCCGGTGTCATTGGCATGTGGTTCTGGCATGTCTGAGAGTTGGTTCCGGCATGCCCGGCAGGTGATTCCGGTGTGTTCGCCAAGTGGTTCTGGCATAGTCGGCAGGTGATTTTGGCGTGTCAGGTAGGTGGTTCCGGCGAGTCGAGCAGGTGGTCCCGGCGTGCTCGGCAGGTGGTTCAGGCGGGTGTGGCAGATGGTTTCGGTCTGTTCAGGGTTTGGTTCTGGCATCTCAGGCACACGGTTCTGGCACGTCTGAGAGGTGGTTCCGGCCGGCCCGACAGGTGTTTCTGGAGTGTCCGCAAGTGGTTCTGACGTAGCTGGCAGGTGATGTTGGGGTGACCGGCAGGTTGTTCCAGCAAGCCCGGCAGGTGATTCCGAATTGTTCACCAACGGGTTGTGGCGTAGCCGGCAGGTGATTTTGGCGTGTCCGTCAGGTGGCTGTGGCGAGTCGAGCAGGTGGTTCCGGCGTGCTCGGCAGGTGCTTCCGGTGTCAATGGCATGTGGTCCTGGCATGTCTGTGAGGTTGTTCCGGCATGCCAGGAAGGTGATTCCGGTGTCTTCGCCAAATGGTTCTGGCGTAGCCGGCAGGTGATTTTGCATGTCCCGCGGTGGTTCCGGCGACTTGAGCCGGTGGATCCGGCGTGTCCGGCAGGTGGTTCCCGTCTGTCCAGCAGGTGTTTCTGGCGAGCTCGGCAGGTGCTTCCTGTCTCTCCTGTACGTGGTTGTGGCATGTCTGAGAGATCGTTACGGCATGCCTGGCAGGTGATTCCGGAGTCTCCGGCATGTGGTTCTGGCACCTCTGAGAGGTGGTTCCGGCATGCCCGGCAGGTGATTCCGGAGTGTCTGCCGAGTGGTTCTGGCGTAGCCGGCAGGTGATTTTGGCGTGTCTAGCAGGTGGTTCTGGGGAGTGGATCAGCTGGTTCTGGCATACTCGGCAGATGGCACCGGCGTGTCCAGAACATGGTTCTGGCAAGTCTGAGAGGTGCGTCCAGCATGCCCGACAGGTGATTCCGGAGTGTCCGCCAAGTGGTTCTGGCGTAGGCGGCAGGTCATTTTGCATGTCCGGCGGTGGTTCCGGAGAGTCAAGCCAGTGGTTCCGGCATGTCCTGCAGGTGGTTCTGGTCTGTCCTAGAGGTGGTTGCGGAGTGTCTGACGAGTGGTTCTGGCGTAGCCGGCAGGTGATTTTGGCGTGTCCAGCAGGTGGTTCTGGGGAGGGGATCAGGTGGTTCCGGCACACTCGGCTGGTGGTACCGGCGTGTCCGGAACGTGGTTCTGACAAGTCTGAGAGGTGCTTCTGGCATGCCCGACAGGTGATTCTGGAGAGTCCGCCAAGTGGTTCTGGCGTACCCGGCAGGTGATTTTGGCGTGTCCGGCAGGTGTTTCTTGCGAGTCGAGCAGGTGGCTCAGGCATGCTCAGCTGGTGCTTCCGGCGTGTCCGGCACGTGGTTCTGGTGTGTCTGAGAGCTGGTTCTGGCATGTCCAGCAGATGATACTTGATTGTCCACCAAGTGGTTCTGGCATAGCCGGCAGGTGATTTTGGCGTGTCAGGTAGGTGGTTCCGGCGAGTCGAGCAGGTGGTTCCGGCGTGCTCGGCAGGTGGTTCCGGCGGGTCTGGCAGGTAGCTTCGGTCTGTTCGGGGTGTGGTTCCGGCATCTCAGGCACATGGTTCTGGCCTGTCTGAGAGGTGGTTCCGGCATGCCCGGCAGGTGATTCCAGAGTGTTCGCCAAGTGGCTCTGGCATAACCGGCAGGTGATTTTCCATGTCCAGCGGTGGTTCCGGCTAGTTGAGCCGGTGGTTCCAGCAAGCCCGGCCGGTGATTCCGAAGTGTTCACCAACTGGTTGTGGCATAGCCGGCAGTTGATTTTGGCGTGTCCGGCAGGTGGTTCTGGCGAGTCGAGCAGATGGTTCCGGCGTGCTCGGCAGGTGCTTGCAGTGTCATTGGCATGTGGTTCTGGCATGTCTGAGAGGTGCTTCCGGCATGTCCGGCAGGTGATTCCGGATTTTTCGCCAAATGGTTCTGGCGTAGCCGGCAGGTGATTTTGCATGTCCGGCGGTGCTTCCGGCGAGTCGAGACGGTGGTTCCAGCATGTCCGGCAGGTGGTTCCTGTCTGTCCGGCATGTGGGTCTGGCGTGTCCGGCACGAGGTTCTCGCACGTCTGAGAGGGGGTTCCGGCATGCCCAACAGGTGATTCCGGAGTGTCCGCCAAGTGGTTCTGGCGTACGTGGCAGGTGAGTTTGGCGTGTCCGGCAGGTGGGACCGGTGAGTCAAGCAGGTGGTTCCGGCGAGTGTTTCCTGTGATTCCGGTCTGTCCGGGAGATGGTTCTGGCCTGTCTGGCATGTGCTTCTGGCACTTCTGAGAGGTTGTGCTGGCATGTCGGGCAGGTGATTCTGGAGTCTCCGCCAAGTGGTTCTGGCGTAGCCGGCTGGTGATTTTGGCGTGTCCGGCAGGTGGTTCTGTGGAGTGGATCAGGAACTTCCGGCATTCTCGACAGGTGCTTCCGCCGTCTCCGGCATGTGTTTGTGGCACCTCTGAGAGGTGGTTCCAGCATGCCCGGCGGGTGATTCGGAAGTGTTCACCAACTGGTTGTGGCGTAGCCGGCAGGTGATTTTGGCATGTCTGGCAGGTGGTTCTGGCAGGTCGAGCAGCTGGTTCTGGCGTGCTCGGCATGTGCTTCCGTTGTCATTGGCATGTGGTTCTGGCATGTCTGAGAGATGGTTCCGGCATGCCCAGCAGGTGATTCTGGAGTATTCGCCAAATGGTTCTGGCGTAGCCGGCAGATGATTTTGGCGTCTCCAGCAGGTGGTTCTGTGGAATGGATCAGGAACTTCCGGCATTGTGTGCAGGTGCTTCCGCTGTCTCCGGCATGTGTTTGTGGCACCTCTGAGAGGTGGTTCCAGCATGCCCGGCAGGTGATTCCGGAGTGTCCAACAAGTGGTTGTGGCGTAGCCGGCTGGTGATTTTGGCGTTTCCGGCAGGTGGTTCTGGCGAATCAAGCAGGTGGTCCCGGCGTGTCCGTCAGGTGGTTCCGGTCTGTCCTGGAGGTGGTTCTGGAGTGTCTGCCGAGTGGTTCTGGCGTCGCCGGAAGGTGATTTTGGGGTGGCCAGCAGATGGTTCTGGGGAGTGGATCAGGTGGTTCCAGCATACTCGGCAGGTGGTTCTGGCGTGTCCAGCACATGGTTCTGGCACGTCTGAGAGGTGGTTCCGGCATGCGCGGCAGGTGATCCCGGAGAGTCCTCCAAGTGGTTCTGGCGTACCCCGCAGGTGTTTCTGGTGTGTCCGGCAGGTGGCTCTGGTGAGTCGAGCAGGTGGTTCCGGCGTGCTCGGCAGGTGGTTCAGGAAGGTCCGGCAGGTGTTTGCAGTCTGTCCATGATGAGGTTCCGGCATGCCCGCAAGGTGATTCTGGAGTGTTCACCAAGTGGTTTTGGCGTAGCCGGCATATGATTTTGGCCTGTGAGGCAGGTGGTTCTGGCATGTCCAGCACGTGTTTCCGGCGAGCTCGGCAGGTGCTTCCTGTCTCTCCGGCACGTGGTTGTGGCACGTCTGAGAGATGGTTCCGGCCGGCCCTACAGGTGTATCTGGAGTGTCCGCCAAGTGGTTCTGGCGTAGCTGGCAGGTGATGTTGGCGTGACCGGCAGGTGGTTCCAGCAAGCCCGGCAGGTGATTCCGAAGTGTTCACCAACTGGTTGTGGCGTTGCCAGCAGTTGATTTTGGCGTGTCCGGCACGTGGTTCTGGTGTGTCTGAGAGCTGGTTCTGGCATGTCCAGCAGATGATACTTGAGTGTCCACCAAGTGGTTCTGGCATAGCCGGCAGGTGATTTTGGAGTGTCAGGTAGGTGGTTCCGGCGAGTCGAGCAGGTGGTTCCGGCGTGCTCGGCAGGTGGTTCCGGCGGGTCTGGCAGGTAGCTTCGGTCTGTTCGGGGTGTGGTTCCGGCATCTCAGGCACATGGTTCTGGCATGTCTGAGAGGTGGTTCCGGCATGCCCGGCAGGTGATTCCAGAGTGTTCGCCAAGTGGCTCTGGCGTAACCGGCAGGTGATTTTCCATGTCCGGCGGTGGTTCCGGTGAGTTGAGCCGGTGGTTCCAGCAAGCCCGGCAGGTGATTCCGAAGTGTTCACCAACTGGTTGTGGCGTAGCTGGCAGTTGATTTTGGCGTGTCCAGCTGGTGGTTCCGGCGAGTCGAGCAGGTGGTTCCGGCGTGCTCGGCAGGTGCTTCCAGTGTCATTGGCATGTGGTTCCGGCATGTCTGAGAGGTGGTTCCGGCATGCCCGGCAGGTGATTCCGGAGTGTTTGCCAAGTGGTTCTGGAGTAGCCGGCAGGTGATTTTGGCGTGACCGGCAGGTGGTTCTTGGAGTGGCACAGGTGGTTCTGGCATGCTCAGCACCTGCTTCCGGCGTCTCCGGTATGTGGTTCTTGCACGTTTGAGAGGTGGTTCCGGCATGACCGGCATGTGATTCTGGAGTATGTGCCAAGTGGTTCTGGCGCAGCTGGCTGTTGATTTTGGCATGTGTGGCAGGTGGTTCTGGGGAGTGGATCAGGTGGTTCCGGCGTGCTCTGCAGGTGGTTCAGGCAGGTCTGGCAGGTGTTTGCAATCTGTCCATGACGTGGTTCCAGCATGCTCGGAAGGTGATTCTGGAGTGTCCACCAAGTGGTTTTGGCGTAGCCGTCACGTGATTTTGGCGTGTCAGGCAGGTGGTTCCGGCGTGTTCAGCAGGTGGTTCCGGCGAGCTCGGCAGGTGCTTCCGGTCTCTCCGGCACATGGTTGTGGCACGTCTGAGAGGTGGTTCTGGCATGCCCGGCAGGTGATTCCGGAGTGTCCGACACGTGGTTCTGGCCTAGCCGGCAGGTGATTTTGGCATCTCCGGCAGGTGGTTTTGGCGAGTCGAGCAGGAGGTTCCGGAGTACTCAGCTGGTGCATCCAGTGTCTCTGGCACGTGGTTCTGGCACGTCTGAGAGGTGGTTCTGGCATGCCCGACAGGTGATTCTGGAGTGTCCGGCAAGTGGTTCTGGCGTAGCTGGCAGGTGATTTTGGCATGTCCGGCGGGTGATTTTGACGTGTCCGGCAGGTGTTTCTGGCGAGCTGTTCAGGTGATTCCGGCGTTCTCAGCAGGTGATTCTGCCGTGTTCGGCAGGTGGTTCCGGTCTGTCCGGTAGTGGGTTCCGGCGTGTCCCGCACGTGGTTCTGGTACGTCTGAGAGGTGTTACTGGCATGCACGTCAGGTGATCCCGGAGAGTCCTCCAAGTGTTTCTGGCCTAGCCCGCAGGTGATTTTGGCATGTCCGGCAGGTGGTTCCGGCATGCTCAGCAGGTGATTCAGGCAGGTCCGGTAGGTGGTTCCGGTCTGTCCGGGAGGTGGTTCCGCCGTGCCTGGCACGTGGTTCCACCACGTCTGACAGGTTTTTCTGACATGTCCTGCAGTTGATTCCGGATTGTCCACCAAGTGTTTCTGGCGTAGCTGGCTGGAGATTTTGGCGTGTCCCACAGGTGGTTCCGACGATTCAAGCAGGTGCTTCCAGCTAGCTTGGCAGGTGCTTCTGGCGTCTCCGGCACTTGATTTTGGCACATTTGAGAGGTGGGTCCGACATTCCCGGCAGGTGATTCTGGAAAGTCTGGCAAGTGGTTCTGGCATAGCCAGCAGGTGATTTTTGCATGTCCGGCAGGTGGGTCCTGCGAGTCGAGCAGGTGGTTCCTGCATGCTCGGCAGGTGGTTCCGGCGTGTCCTGCACGTGGTTCTGGCACGTATAAGAGGTGGTTCTGGCATGCCGGCAGGTGATTCCGCACTTTCTGCCGAGTGGTTCTGACGTAGCAGGCAGGTGATTTTGGCGTGTCCAGCAGGTGGTTCTGGGGAATGGATCAGGTGGTTCCGGCATACTCGGCAGATGGCACCGGCGTGTCCAGAACATGGTTCTGGCAAGTCTGAGAGTTGCTTCCGGCATGCCCGACAGGTGATTCCGGAGTGTCCGCCAAGTGGTTCTGGCGTTGGCGGCAGGTCATTTTGCATGTCCGGCGGTGGTTCCGGCGAGTCGAGCCAGTGGTTCCGGCGTGTCCGGCAGGTGGTTCCGGTGTGTCCGGCAGGTTGTTCTGGGGTGTCCGGCACGAGGTTCTGGCACGTCTGAGACGTTGTGTCGGCATGCCCTTCATGTGATTCCAGCTTGTCCGCCAAGTGGTTCTGGTGTAGCGAGCAGGTGATTTTGGCGTGTCCGGCAGGTGGGACCAGTGAGTCAAGCAGGTTGTTCCTGCGAGTGTTTCCAGTGGTTCCGGTCTGTCCGGAAGGTGGTTCCGGTCTGTCCTGGAGTTGGTTGCGGAATGCCTGCCGAGTGGTTCTGGTGTAGCTGGCAGGTGATTTTGGTGTGTCCAGCAGGTGTTCCTGGGAAGTGGCTCAGGTGCTTCCGGCAAACTCAGCAGGTGGTACCGGCGTGTCCACAACATGGTTCTGGCAAGTCTGAGAGGTGGTTCCGGCATGCCTGACAGGTGATTTCAGAGTGTTCGCCAAGTGGTTCTGGCGTAGGCGGCATGTCATTTTGCATGTCCGGCGGTGGTTCCGGA
The DNA here is from genome assembly GCF_037783145.1 of Equus przewalskii. Lineage (NCBI taxonomy): Eukaryota > Metazoa > Chordata > Mammalia > Perissodactyla > Equidae > Equus > Equus przewalskii. The sequence goes on from NW_027228448.1 coordinate 97,998, forward strand.
GAGTCGAGCCAGTGGTTCTGGCATGTCCTGCAGGTCGTTCTGGTCTGTTCCAGAGGTGGTTGCGGAGTGTCCGCCGAATGGTTCTGGTGTACCTGGCATGTGATTTTGGCGTGTCAGGCAGGTGGTTCCGGCGTGTCCAGCAGGTGGTTCCGGCGAGCTCGGCAGGTACTTCCGGTCTCTCCGACACGTTGTTGTGGCACGTCTGAGAGGTGGTTCTGGCATGCCCGGCAGGTGATTCTGGAGTGTCCGACATGTGGTTCTGGCACGTCTGAGAGGTGGTTCCGGCATGCCCTGCCGGTGAGTCCATAGTGTCGACCACGTGGTTCTGGCCTAGCCGGCAGGTGATTTTGGCATCTCCGGCAGGTGGTTTTGGCGAGTCGAGCAGGAGGTTCCGGAGTACTCAGCTGGTGCATCCAGTGTCTCTGGCACGTGGTTCTGGCACGTCTGAGAGGTGGTTCTGGCATGCCCGACAGGTGATTCTGGAGTGTCCGGCAAGTGGTTCTGGCGTAGCTGGCAGGTGATTTTGGCATGTCAGGCAGGTGATTTTGACGTGTCCGGCAGGTGTTTCTGGCGAGCTGTTCAGGTGATTCCGGCGTACTCGGCAGGTGATTCTGGCGTGTCCGGCAGGTGGTTCCGGTCTGTCTGGTAGTGGGTTCCCGCGTATCCCGCACGTGGTTCTGGTACGTCTGAGAGGTGTTACTGGCATGCACGTCAGGTGATCCCGGAGAGTCCTCCACGTGGTTCTGGCCTAGCCCGCAGGTGATTTTGGCATGTCCGGCAGGTGGTTCCGGCATGCTCAGCAGGTGATTCAGGCAGGTCCGGTAGGTGGTTCCGGTCTGTCCGGGAGGTGGTTCCGCCGTGCCAGGCACGTGGTTCCACCACGTCTGACAGGGTTTTCTGACATGTCCTGCAGTAGATTCCGGATTGTCCACCAAGTGTTTCTGGCGTAGCTGGCTGGAGATTTTGGCGTGTCCCACAGGTGGTTCCGACGATTCAAGCAGGTGCTTCCAGCTAGCTTGGCAGGTGCTTCTGGCGTCTCCGGCACTTGATTTTGGCACATTTGAGAGGTGGGTCCGACATTCCCGGCAGGTGATTCTGGAAAGTCTGGCAAGTGGTTCTGGCATAGCCAGCAGGTGATTTTTGCGTGTCCGGCAGGTGGGTCCTGCGAGTCGAGCAGGTGGTTCCTGCATGCTCGGCAGGTGGTTCCGGCGTGTCCTGCACGTGGTTCTGGCACGTCTGAGAGGTGGTTCCGGCATGCCGGCAGGTGATTCCGGACTTTCTGCCGAGTGGTTCTGGCGTAGCCGGCAGGTGATTTTGGCGTGTCCAGCAGGTGGTTCTGGGGAGTGGATCAGGTGGTTCCGGCACACTCGGCAGGTGGTACCGGCGTGTCCGGAACATGGTTCTGGCAAGTCTGAGAGGTGCTTCCGGCATGCCCGACAGGTGATTCCGGAGAGTCCGCCAAGTGGTTCTGGCGTACCCGGCAGGTGATTTTGGCGTGTCCGGCAGGTGTTTCTTGCGAGTCGAGCAGGTGGCTCAGGCATGCTCAGCTGGTGCTTCCGGCGTGTCCGGCACGTGGTTCTGGTGTGTCTGAGAGCTGGTTCTGGCATGTCCAGCAGATGATACTTGAGTGTCCACCAAGTGGTTCTGGCATACCCGGCAGGTGATTTTGGTGTGTCACGTAGGTGGTTCCGGCGAGTCGATCAGGTGTTTCCGGCGTGCTCGGCAGGTGGTTCCGGCGGGTCTGACAGGTAGCTTCGGTCTGTTCGGGGTGTGGTTCCGGCATCTCAGGCACATGGTTCTGGCATGTCTGAGAGGTGGTTCCGGCATGCCCGGCAGGTGATTCCAGAGTGTTCGCCAAGTGGCTCTGGCGTAACCGGCAGGTGATTTTCCATGTCCGGCGGTGGTTCCGTTGATTCGAGCCGGTGGTTCTGGCGTGTCCGGAAGCTGGTTCCGGTCTGTCCGGAAGCTGGTTCTGGCATGTCCAGCACAAGGTTCTGGCACGTCTGAGATGTGGTTCCGGCATGCCCGACAGGTGATTCCGGAGTGTCCGCCAAGTGGTTCTGGCGTAGCTGGCAGGTGATTTTGGCGTGTCCGGCAGGTGGGACCGGTGAGTCAAGCAGGTGGTTCCGGCGAGTGTTTCCTGTCTTTCCGGTCTGTCCGGGAGATTGTTCCAGCCTGTCTGGCACGTGCTTCTGGCACTTCTGAGAGGTTGTGCTGGCATGCCTGGCATGTGATTCTGGAGTGTCCGCCAAGTGGTTCTGGTGTACCCGGCAGGTGATTTTGGCGTGTCTGGCAGGTGGTTCTGGCGAGTCGAGCAGGTTGCTCAGGCATGTTCAGCAACTGCTTCCGGCGTGTCCGGCACGTGGTTCTGCCGTTTCTGAGAGCTGGTTCTTGCATGTCCAGCACATGATTCTGGAGTGTCCACCAAGTGGTTCTGGCATACCCGGCAGGTGATTTTGGCGTGTCAGGGAGGTAGTTCCGGCGAGTCGAGCAGGTAGTTCCGGCGTGCTCGGCAGGTGTTTCAGGCGGGTTTGGCAGGTGGTTTCGGTCTGTTCGGGCTGTGGTTCTGGCGTCTCAGGCACATGGTTCTGGCACGTGTGAGAGGTCGTTCCGGCCGGCCAGACAGGTGTTACCGGAGTGTCCACCAAGTGGTTCTGGCGTATCTGGCAGGTGATTTTGACGTGACCGACAGGTGGTTCCAGCAAGCCCGGCAGGTGATTCCGAAGTGTTCACCAACTGGTTGTGGCGTAGACGGCAGTTGATTTTGGCGTGTCCGGCACGAGGTTCTCGCACGTCTGAGAGGTGGTTCCGGCATGCCCGACAGGTGATTCCGGAGTGTCCGCCAAGTGGTTCTGGCGTACGTGGCAGGTGAGTTTGGCGTGTCCGGCAGGTGGGACCGGTGAGTCAAGCAGGTGGTTCCGGCGAGTGTTTCCTGTGTTTCCGGTCTGTCCGGGAGATGGTTCCGGCCTGTCCGGCATGTGCTTCTGGCACTTCTGAGAGGTTGTGCTGGCATCTCCGGCAGGTGATTCTGGAGTGTCCGCCCAGTGGTTCTGGCGTAGCCGGCCTGTGATTTTGGCGTGTCTGGCAGGTGGTTCTGTGGAGTTGATCAGGAACTTCTGGCATTCTCGACAGGTGCTTCCACCATCTCCGGCATGTGTTTGTGGCACCTCTGAGAGGTGGTTCCAGCATGCCCGGCGGGTGATTCCGAAGTGTTCACCAACTGGTTGTGGCGTTGCCGGCAGGTGATTTTGGTGTGTCCGCCAGGTGGTTCTGCCGAATCAAGCAGGTGGTCCCGGCATGTCCGTCAGGTTGTTCCGGTCTGTCCATGACGTGGTTCCGGCATGCCCGCAAGGTGATTCTGGAGTGTCCACCAAGTGGTTTTGGCGTAGCCGGCATATGATTTTGGCCTGTGAGGCAGGTGGTTCCGGCATGTCCAGCAGGTGGTTCCGGCGAGCTCGGCAGGTGCTTCCGGTCTCGCCGGCACGTGGTTGTGGCACGTCTGAGAGATGGTTCCGGCATGCCCGTCAGGTGATTCCGGAGTGTCCGGCATGTGGTTCTGGCACCTCTGAGACGTGGTTCCGGCATGCTCGGCAGGTGATTCCAGAGTCTCCCGCATGTCTTTCTGGCACGTCTGAGAGGTGGTTCCGGCATGCCCGACAGGTGATTCCGGAGTGTCCGCCACGTGGTTCTGGCGTACCCGGCAGGTGATTTTGGCGTGTCTGGCAGGTGTTTGTGGCAAGTCGAGCATGTGGCTCAGGCATGGTCAGCAGGTCCTTCCTGCGTGACCGGCACGTGATTCTGGTGTCTCTGAGAGTTGGTTCTGGCATGTCCGGCAGATGATTCCGGAGTGTCCACCAAGTGGTTCTGGTATACCTGGCAGGTGATTTTGGCATCTCCGGCAGGTGGTTCTGGCGAGTCGAGCAGGAGGTTCTGGCGTGCTTGGCAGGTGCATCTGGTGTCTCTGGCATGTGGTTCTGGCATGGCTGAGAGGTGGTTCCGGCATGCCCTGAATGTGATTCTGGAGTGTCCGGCAAGTGGTTCTGGCGTAGCCGGCAGGTGATTTTGGCGTGTCCGGCAGGTGGTTCTCTGGAGTGGCACAGGTGGTTCTGGCATGCTCGGCAAGTGATTCCGGCGTCTCCAGTGTGTGGTTCTTTCACATTTGAGATGTGGTTCCGGCATGACCGGCATGTGATTCCGGATTTTGTGCCAAGTGGTTATGGCGCAGCTGGCAGGGGATTTTGGCGTGTCCGTCAGGTGGTTCTGGGGAGTGGATCAGGTGGTTCCGGCATGCCCGGCATTTGAAGCCGGACTGTCAGCCACGTGCTTCTGGCATACCCAGCAGGTGATTTTGGCATGTCAGGGATCTGGTTATGGTGAGTCGAGCAGTTGTTTCCGGCGTGCTCGGCAGATGGTTCCGGTGTGTCCGGCAGGTGCTTCCGGTCTGTCCGGTAGGTGGTTCCGGCGTTTACGGCATGTGGTTCTGGGACGTCTCAGAGCTGGATACGCATGCCCAACAGGTGATTCCGGACTGTCCGCCACGTAGTTCTGGCACGTCTGAGAGGTGATTCCAGCATGCCCAGCAGGTCATCCCGGAGAGACCTCCAAGTGGTCCTGGCGTAGCTGGCAGGTGATTTTGGCGTGTTCGGCAGGTGGTTCCGGTGTGCTCGGAAGGTGGTTCAGGCATGGCCGCGAGGTGGTTCCAGTCTGTGCAGTACATGTTTCCAGCTTGTCCGGCACGTGGTTCCGGTACGTCTGAGAGGTGGTTCCGGCATGGCTGGCAGGTGATACCGGACTGTCCCCCAGGTGGTTGTGGCATAGCCGGCAGTTGATTTTGGCCTGTCCGGCAGGTGGTTCCGATGAGTCGAGCAGGTGGCTCCGGCTTGTTCGGCAGGTGGTTCTGGCGTGTCTGGCAGGTGGTTCTGTTCTGTCCGGTAGGTTGTTCCCGCATGTCCGGCACGTGCTTCTGGCACATCTGAGAGGTGGTTCTGGCATGACCGGCAGGTGATTGCGTAGTGTCCGGTAAGTCATTCTGGTGTAGCTGGCAGTTCATTTTGGTGTGTCCGGCAGGTGGGTCCTGCGAGTCAAGGAGGTAATTCCGGCGTGCTTGGCAGGTGGTCCAGGCGTGTCCGGCAGGTGGTTCCAGTCTGTCCAGGATGTGGTTCCAGCATGTCCGGCATGCAGTTCTGGTACGTCTGAGAGGTGGTCCCTGCATGCCCGGCAGGTGATTCCGGACTGTCCGCCAGGTGGTTCTCTCATAGCCAGCAGTTATTTTGGCGTGTCCAGCAGGTGGTTCCAGCAAGTCGAGAAGGTGGTTCCGACGTGCTCGGCAGGTGGTTCAGGCGTGTCTGGCAGGTGGTTTCGGTCTGCTCGTGGTGTGGTTCCGGCATCTCAGGCAAATGGTTCTGGCACGTCTGAGAGGTGTTTCTGGCCAGCCCGACTGGTGTTTCCGGAGTGTCCGCCAAGTGGTTCTGGCGTCGTTGGCAGGTGATTTTGGCGTGACCGGCAGGTGGTTCCAGCAAGCCCGGCAGGTGATTCTGAAGTGTTCACCAAGTGGTTCTGGCGTAGCCGGCAGGTGATTTTTGCGTGTCCGGCATTTGGTTCTGGTACGTCTGAGAGGTGGTTCCGGCATGGCTGGCAGGTGATACTGGACTGTCCCCCAGGTGGTTGTGGCATAGCCGGCAGTTGATTTTGGCCTGTCTGGCAGGTGGTTCCGGTGAGTCGAGCAGGTGGCTCCGGTGTGCTCGGCAGGTGGTTCAGGCATGTCTGGCAGGTGGTTTCGGTCTGTGCGGTAGGTGTTTCCTGCGTGTCCGGCATGTGCTTCCGGCACGTCTGAGAGGTGCTTCCAGCATGTGCGGCAGGTGGTTCCCGTCTGTCCTGGAGGTGGTTCCTGCGTGTCCGGCACATGATTCTGGCACGTCTGAGAAGTTGTGCCATCATGCCCAAAACATTATTACAGCTTGTACGCAAAGTGGTTCTGACTTAGCGGGCAGGTGCTTCCGGCGTGTCCGGCAGGTCGTTCCCTTCTGTCCGGTAGGTGGTTCCCGCATGTCCGGCACGTGGTGCTGGCACGTCTGAGAGGTGATTCCTGCATGCCCGGCAGGTGATTCCGTAGTGTCCGCCAAGTGGTTCTGGCATAGCCGGCAGGTGATTTTGGCATGTACATCAGGTGGTTCTGGCGAGTCGAGCAGGTGGTTCCGGTGTGGTCAGCAGGTGCTTCCGGTGTCACTGGCATGTGGTTCTGGCATGTCTGAGAGGTGGTTCCGGCATGCCTGGCAGCTGATTGCAGAGGGTTCTGGCATAGCCGGCAGGTGATTTTGGCGTGTCCGGCAGGTGGTTCTGTGGAGTGGCACAGGTGGTTCTGGCATGCTCGGCACGTGCTTCCGGCATCTCCAGTGTGTGGTTCTTGCACGTTTGAGAGGTGGTTCCGGCATGACCGGCATGTGATTCCGGATTGTGTGCCAAGTGGTTCTGGCGCAGCAGGCAGGTGATTTTGGAGTGTCCGGCAGGTGGTTCTGGGGAATGGATCAGGTGGTTCCGGCATGCCCGACATTTGAACCCGGACTGTCAGCCACGTGCTTCTGGCATACCCTGCAGGTGATTTTGGCGTGTCAGGTAGGTGGTTCCGGTGAGTCGAGCAGGTGGTTCCGGGGTGCTCGCCCGGTGGTTCAGGTGCGTCTGGCAGGTGGTTTAGGTCTGTTCGGGGTGTGGTTCCGGCATCTCAGGCACATGGTTCTGGCACATCTGAGAGTTGGTTCTGGCCGCCCCGACAGGTGTTTCCGGAGCGTCCGCCAAGTGCTTCGGGCGTAGTTGGCAGGTGATTTTGGCATGACCGGCAGGTGGTTCCAGCAAGCCCGGCAGGTGATTCCGAAGTGTTCACCAACTGGTTGTGGCATACCCGGCAGGTGATTTTTGCGTGTCCATCAGGTGCTTCTGGTGATTCGAGCAGGTGGTTCCGGCGTGCTCGGCAGGTGCTTCCGGTGTCATTGGCATGTGGTTCTGGCATGTCTGAGAAGTGGTTCTGGCATGCCCGGCAGGTGATTGCAGAGTGTTCGCCAAGTGGTTCTGGCATAGCCGGCAGGTGATTTTGCATGTCCGGCGGTGGTTCCGGCGAGTCGAGCCACTTGTTCTGGCGTGTCCGGCAGGTGGTTTCGGTCTGTCCGGTAGGTGGTTCTGGGGTGTCCAGCACGAGGTTCTGGCACGTCTCAGAGGTTGTGCCGTCATGCCCAAAACATTATTCCCGCTTGTATTCAAAGTGGTTCTGGCGTAGCCGGGAGGTGATTTTGGCGTGTCTGGCAGGTGGTTCCGGCGTGCTCAGCACGTGGTTCCAGTCTTTGCAGTACATGTTTCCAGCTTGTCCGGCAAGTGGTTCTGGTACGTCTGAGAGGTGGTTCCAGCTTGTTGGGCAGGTGGTTACGGTCTGTCCCGGAGGTGTTTCTGGCATGTCTGGAATGTGGTTCTGGCACGTCTGCGATGTGATTCAGGCATGACTGGCAGGTGATTCCTGGGTGTCCACCAAGTGGTTCTGGCATCACCAGCAGGTTATTTTGGCATGTCCAGCAGGTCTTTCCTGCTTTTTGGGCTCGTGGCTCTGGCTTGTTAGACAGGTGTTGGTGGCACTTCTGGCCCCCAGTTCTGACATACTCCACAGGTGGTTTCACTGTTTCTGGCACCTGTTTGTGGCATATCCATCAGGTGTTTCCAATGTGTCTGGCATGTTGTTGTGCTGCGTTTGGAATCTGGTTCTGTCATGTCTGTTGTGTGCAGCTGGCATGTTGAAGAGATGGTTCTGCAGTGGCAGAATTGTTGTTGCACTGTGTTCAGCAGGTGGTTACAGGTGGTTCTGGCATGCAACGTGGGTGCTTCTGGTGTGCCTGTTGGCTCGTTCTGGCATGAATGTGTGGTTCTTTGAGAGTGTGCGGAGGGTGTTTTTGGCATGTCTCCTGGGGTTTTCTGGCATCTAAGGGGCATGATTAGTTTTTATGCGTCAGGAGTGTTGGTTATCAACTTCCTAAGAGATGGAATAAATATGGTCTGTGGCTTGTCGCCCCTTGAGTGGTGGAGCCAATGCATTGTGCATTCTGCGTCTAGAGCAATTAAGGGCACGGCTGAGAGCAAAGGGGTCTTTCTGACATAGGTGTTTTCTGACACTCCCTCCACCAGTGGTAACCTGTGGTTGGTGAAAAGCGTACTGTCTCGCTCCGGCTAAACACATGGTTGCACAATCATTTGGGACTCAGCCCAGTTGCTTGAGGGGAAGATGTAGGCATTTCGTCTGAGCCGGGTTGGCAAGGTGGAATTGCGGCAGAAGCAGGAGTCCTAAAGCTGCGAGTTAAGGGCTGGGAAGAAATGCCATGAGAGCTGCCTATGTATGAGAAGTTCCCCGGTCTGCTGTGACAGGACTGTGGAAAGCGAGCTGTTTGTCAGCTTCCTAAAGAGCTGGAGGCAAGACATTTTATGGCTTGTCTCCAATTGAAGGATGGAGGCAGTGCTTTGTGCCTTCCACCTCTAGAGCAAAGGAGGGCACGGCTGAAGAGAAAAGGGCCCTTTCTGACATAGGTGCCTTCTGACACTCTCTGCACCAGTGCACAATGGCGGTTTGTAAAAAGCCTATTGTCTGCTCCTGCTAAGAATGTGGAAGCACAATCATGTGGGCTTCACCCCCCGTTGCTTAAGGGGAAGATGTAGGCATTTCGTCTGAGCCGGGTTGGCAAGGTGGAACTGTGGCAGAAGCAGAAGTCCTAAAGCGGCCATTTAAGCGCTGGGAAGAAATGGTGTTTGAGCTGCCTCTGTATGAGAGTTTCCTCGTATGCTGTAACAGCACTGTGGAAAGCGAGTTCTTTCCCAGCTTCCTAAAGAGCTGGAGGCAAGACAGTTTATGGCTTGTCTCCCATTGAAGGATGGAGGCAGTGCTTTGTGCCTTCCACCTCTAGAGCAATGGACGGCATGGCTGAGAGCAAAGGGGCCTTTCTGACATAGCTGCTTTCCCACGCTCTCTAAGCAGTGTAAAATGGTGGTTGGAAAAAGGCATGCAGTTTATCGCCTCCTAAGCATGTGGATGCTCAATCATTTGGGAATCAGCACAGTCGCGTCAGGGGAAGATGTAGGCATTTCGTCTGAGCCGGGTTGACAAGGTGGAAATGCGGCACAAGCAGATGTTGCACATTGGTGAGTTAAGGGCTGAAAAGACACGGTGTTCAGCTGCCTTTGTATGAGACGTTCCCATGACGCTGTAAGGGCACTGTGGAATGCGAGTGCTTTCCCAGCTTCCTAAAGAGCTGGAAGCAGGACAGTTGCTGGCTTGTCTCCAATTGAAGGATGGAGGCAGTGCTTTGTGCCTTCCACCTCTAGAGCAATGGAGGGCACGGCTGAGAGCAAAGGGCCCTTTCTGACATAGGTGCATTCTGACACTCTCTGACCCAGTGCACAATGGCGGTTTGTAAAAAGCCTATTGTCTGCTCCTGCTAAGCATGCGGAAGCACAGTCATCTGGGCCTCGTCCCCGTTGCTGAAGGGGAAGATGTAGACATTTCGTCTGAGCCGGGTTGGCAAGGTGGAAATGTGGCAGGAGCAGAAGTTCCAAATCTGCGAGTTAAGCGCTGAAAAGAAATGGCGTATCAGCTGCCTTTGTATGAGATGTTGCCAGGACACAGAAAGAGCACTGTTGAAAGCGAGTTCTTGCTCAGCATCCTAAAGAGATGGAAGGAAGATGGTCTGTGGCCTGTCGCCCCTTGAGGGGGGGAGCCAGTGCATTGTGCATTCCACGTCTAGAGCAATGAAGGGCACGGCTGAGAGCAAAGGGGTCTTTCTGACATAGCTGCTTTCCGACACTCTCTCCAGCAGTGCACAATGGTGGTTGGAAAAAGGCGTGCAGTCTATCGCCTCCTAAGCACGTGGACGCTCAATCATTTGGGACTCAGCCCAGTTGCTTCAGGGGAAGATGTAGGCATTTCGTCTGAGCCGGGTTGGCAAGGTGGAGTTGCGGCAGAAGCAGGAGTCCTAAAGCTGCAAGTTAAGGGCTGGGAAGAAATGCCATTTGAGCTGCCTTTGGATGAGAAGTTCCCCGGTCTGCTGTAACAGGACTGTGGAAAGCGAGTTGTTTGTCAGCTTCCTAAAGAGCTGGAGGCAAGACAGTTTATGGCTTGTCTCCCATTGAAGGATGGAGGCAGTGCCTTGTGCCTTCCACCTCTAGAGCAATGGAGGGCACGGCTGAGAGCAAAGGGCCCTTTCTGACATAGGTGCCTTCTGACACTCTCTGACCCAGTGCACAAGAAAAGAAACGGCGTTCAGCCTCCTTTGTATGAGATGTTCCCAGGACGCTGTAAGAGCACTGTGGAAAGGGAGTTTTTTCTCCACTTCCTAAAGAGCTGGAAGCAGGCCAAGATGTGGTTTGTCTCCCATTGAGGGGTGGATCCAGAACCAGTGCCTTGTGCCTTCCACCTCGAGAGCAATGGAGGGCATGGCTGAGAGCCAAGGGGCCTTTCTGACATAGCTGCTTTCCGACGCTCTCTAAGCAGTGTAAAATGGTGGTTGGAAAAAGGCATGCAGTTTATCGCCTCCTAAGCATGTGGATGCTCAATCATCTGGGAATCAGCACAGTCGCTTCAGGGGAAGATGTAGGCATTTCGTCTGAGCCGGGTTGGCAAGGTGGAAATGCGGCAGAAGCAGATGTTGCAGATTGGTGAGTTAAGGGCTGAAAAGACACGGTGTTCAGCTGCCTTTGTATGAGACGTTCCCAGGACGCTGTAAGAGCACTGTGGAATGCGAGTGCTTTCCCAGCTTCCTAAAGAGCTGGAAGCAGGACAGTTGCTGGCTTGTCTCCAATTGAAGGATGGAGGCAGTGCTTTGTGCCTTCCACCTCTAGAGCAATGGAGGGCACGGCTGAGAGCAAAGGGCCCTTTCTGACATAGGTGCATTCTGACACTCTCTGACCCAGTGCACAATGGCGGTTTGTAAAAAGCCTATTGTCTGCTCCTGCTAAGCATGCGGAAGCACAGTCATCTGGGCCTCGTCCCCGTTGCTGAAGGGGAAGATGTAGACATTTCGTCTGAGCCGGGTTGGCAAGGTGGAAATGTGGCAGGAGCAGAAGTTCCAAATCTGCGAGTTAAGCGCTGAAAAGAAATGGCATATCAGCTGCCTTTGTACGAGATGTTGCCAGGACACAGAAAGAGCACTGTTGAAAGCGAGTTCTTGCTCAGCTTCCTAAAGAGATGGAAGGAAGATGGTCTGTGGCTTGTCGCCCCTTGAGGGGGGGAGCCAGTGCATTGTGCATTCCACGTCTAGAGCAATGAAGGGCACGGCTGAGAGCAAAGGGGTCTTTCTGACATAGCTGCTTTCCGACACTCTCTCCAGCAGTGCACAATGGTGGTTGGAAAAAGGCGTGCAGTCTATCGCCTCCTAAGCACGTGGACGCTCAATCATTTGGGACTCAGCCCAGTTGCTTCAGGGGAAGATGTAGGCATTTCGTCTGAGCCGGGTTGGCAAGGTGGAATTGCGGCAGAAGCAGGAGTCCTAAAGCTGCGAGTTAAGGGCTGGGAAGAAATGCCATTTGAGCTGCCTTTGTATGAGAAGTTCCCCGGTCTGCTGTAACAGGACTGTGGAAAGCGAGTTGTTTGTCAGCTTCCTAAAGAGCTGGAGGCAAGACAGTTTATGGCTTGTCTCCAATTGAAGGATGGAGGCAGTGCTTTGTGCCTTCCACCTCTAGAGCAATGGAGGGCACGGCTGAGAGCAAAGGGCCCTTTCTGACATAGGTGCATTCTGACACTCTCTGACCCAGTGCACAATGGCGGTTTGTAAAAAGCCTATTGTCTGCTCCTGCTAAGCATGTGGCAGCACAATCATGTAGGCTTCGCCCCCGTTGCTTAAGGGGAAGATGTAGGCATTTCATCTGAGCCGGGGTGTGCAAGGTGGAACTGTGGCAGAAGCGGAAGTCCTAAAGCGGCCAGTTAAGCACTGGGAAGAAATGGTGTTTGAGCTGCCTCTGTATGAGAGTTTCCTCGTATGCTGTAACAGCACTCTGGAAAGCGAGTTCTTTCCCAGCTTCCTAAAGAGCTGGAGGCAAGACAGTTTATGGCTTGTCTCCCAGTGAAGGATGGAGGCAGTGCTTTGTGCCTTCCACCTCTACAGCAATGGAGGGCGCGGCTGAGAGTAAAGGGGTGTTTCTCCCATTGGTGCTTTCTGACACTCTCCCAACCGTTGCACATCGTGGTTAGTTAAAAGCCTATTTTCTCTCTCCTCCTCAGCATGTGGAACCACAATCCTATGGGCCTCATCCCCATTGCTCAAGGGGAAGATGTAGGCATTTCGTCTGAGCCGGGTTGGCAAGGTGGAAACGTGCAGGATGCAGATGTCCCAGACTGGCGAGTGAAGTGCTGAAAAGAAACGGCGTTCAGCCTCCTTTGTATGAGATGTTCCCAGGACGCTGTAAGAGCACTGTGGAAAGGGAGTTTTTTCTCCACTTCCTAAAGAGCTGGAAGCAGGCCAAGATGTGGTTTGTCTCCCATTGAGGGGTGGATCCAGAACCAGTGCCTTGTGCCTTCCACCTCGAGAGCAATGGAGGGCATGGCTGAGAGCCAAGGGGCCTTTCTGACATAGCTGCTTTCCGACGCTCTCTAAGCAGTGTAAAATGGTGGTTGGAAAAAGGCATGCAGTTTATCGCCTCCTAAGCATGTGGATGCTCAATCATTTGGGAATCAGCACAGTCGCTTCAGGGGAAGATGTAGGCATTTCGTCTGAGCCGGGTTGGCAAGGTGGAAATGTGGCAGAAGCAGATGTTGCAGATTGGTGAGTTAAGGGCTGCAAAGACACGGTGTTCAGCTGCCTTTGTATGAGACGTTCCCAGGACGCTGTAAGAGCACTGTGGAATGCGAGTGCTTTCCCAGCTTCCTAAAGAGCTGGAAGCAGGACAGTTGCTGGCTTGTCTGGAATTGAAGGATGGAGGCAGTGCTTTGTGCCTTCCACCTCTAGAGCAATGGAGGGCACGGCTGAGAGCAAAGGGCCCTTTCTGACATAGGTGCATTCTGACACTCTCTGACCCAGTGCACAATGGCGGTTTGTAAAAAGCCTATTGTCTGCTCCTGCTAAGCATGCGGAAGCACAGTCATCTGGGCCTCGTCCCCGTTGCTGAAGGGGAAGATGTAGACATTTCGTCTGAGCCGGGTTGGCCAGGCGGAAATGTGGCAGGAGCAGAAGTTCCAAATCTGCGAGTTAAGCGCTGAAAAGAAATGGCATATCAGCTGCCTTTGTATGAGGTGTTGCCAGGACACAGAAAGAGCACTGTTGAAAGCGAGTTCTTGCTCAGCTTCCTAAAGAGATGGAAGGAAGATGGTCTGTGGCTTGTCGCCCCTTGAGGGGGGGAGCCAGTGCATTGTGCATTCCACGTCTAGAGCAATGAAGGGCACGGCTGAGAGCAAAGGGGTCTTTCTGACATAGCTGCTTTCCGACACTCTCTCCAGCAGTGCACAATGGTGGTTGGAAAAAGGCGTGCAGTCTATCGCCTCCTAAGCACGTGGACGCTCAATCATTTGGGACTCAGCCCAGTTGCTTCAGGGGAAGATGTAGGCATTTCGTCGGAGCCGGGTTGGCAAGGTGGAATTGCGGCAGAAGCAGGAGTCCTAAAGCTGTGAGTTAAGGGCTGGGAAGAAATGCCATTTGAGCTGCCTTTGTATGAGAAGTTCCCCGGTCTGCTGTAACAGGACTGTGGAAAGCGAGTTGTTTGTCAGCTTCCTAAAGAGCTGGAGGCAAGACAGTTTATGGCTTGTCTCCAATCGAAGGATGGAGGCAGTGCTTTGTGCCTTCCACCTCTAGAGCAATGGAGGGCACGGCTGAGAGCAAAGGGCCCTTTCTGACATAGGTGCATTCGGACACTCTCTGACCCAGTGCACAATGGCGGTTTGTAAAAAGCCTATTGTCTGCTCCTGCTAAGCATGTGGCAGCACAATCATGTAGGCTTCGCCCCCGTTGCTTAAGGGGAAGATGTAGGCATTTCCTCTGAGCCGGGGTGTGCAAGGTGGAACTGTGGCAGAAGCGGAAGTCCTAAAGCGGCCAGTTAAGCACTGGGAAGAAATGGTGTTTGAGCTGCCTCTGTATGAGAGTTTCCTCGTATGCTGTAACAGCACTGTGGAAAGCGAGTTCTTTCCCAGCTTCCTAAAGAGCTGGAGGCAAGACAGTTTATGGCTTGTCTCCCAGTGAAGGATGGAGGCAGTGCTTTGTGCCTTCCACCTCTACAGCAATGGAGGGCGCGGCTGAGAGTAAAGGGGTGTTTCTCCCATTGGTGCTTTCTGACACTCTCCCAACCGTTGCACTTCGTGGTTAGTTAAAAGCCTATTTTCTCTCTCCTCCTCAGCATGTGGAACCACAATCCTATGGGCCTCATCCCCATTGCTCAAGGGGAAGATGTAGGCATTTCGTCTGAGCCGGGTTGGCAAGGTGGAAACGTGCAGGATGCAGATGTCCCAGACTGGCGAGTGAAGTGCTGAAAAGAAACGGCGTTCAGCCTCCTTTGTATGAGATGTTCCCAGGACGCTGTAAGAGCACTGTGGAAAGGGAGTTTTTTCTCCACTTCCTAAAGAGCTGGAAGCAGGCCAAGATGTGGTTTGTCTCCCATTGAGGGGTGGATCCAGAACCAGTGCCTTGTGCCTTCCACCTCGAGAGCAATGGAGGGCATGGCTGAGAGCCAAGGGGCCTTTCTGACATAGCTGCTTTCCGACGCTCTCTAAGCAGTGTAAAATGGTGGTTGGAAAAAGGCATGCAGTTTATCGCCTCCTAAGCATGTGGATGCTCAATCATTTGGGAATCAGCACAGTCGCTTCAGGGGAAGATGTAGGCATTTCGTCTGAGCCGGGTTGGCAAGGTGGAAATGCGGCAGAAGCAGATGTTGCAGATTGGTGAGTTAAGGGCTGAAAAGACACGGTGTTCAGCTGCCTTTGTATGAGACTTTCCCAGGACGCTGTAAGAGCACTGTGGAATGCGAGTGCTTTCCCAGCTTCCTAAAGAGCTGGAAGCAGGACAGTTGCTGGCTTGTCTGGAATTGAAGGATGGAGGCAGTGCTTTGTGCCTTCCACCTCTAGAGCAATGGAGGGCACGGCTGAGAGCAAAGGGCCCTTTCTGACATAGGTGCATTCTGACACTCTCTGACCCAGTGCACAATGGCGGTTTTTAAAAAGCCTATTGTCTGCTCCTGCTAAGCATGCGGAAGCACAGTCATCTGGGCCTCGTCCCCGTTGCTGAAGGGGAAGATGTAGACATTTCGTCTGAGCCGGGTTGGCCAGGCGGAAATGTGGCAGGAGCAGAAGTTCCAAATCTGCGAGTTAAGCGCTGAAAAGAAATGGCATATCAGCTGCCTTTGTATGAGATGTTGCCAGGACACAGAAAGAGCACTGTTGAAAGCGAGTTCTTGCTCAGCTTCCTAAAGAGATGGAAGGAAGATGGTCTGTGGCTTGTCGCCCCTTGAGGGGGGGAGCCAGTGCATTGTGCATTCCACGTCTAGAGCAATGAAGGGCACGGCTGAGAGCAAAGGGGTCTTTCTGACATAGCTGCTTTCCGACACTCTCTCCAGCAGTGCACAATGGTGGTTGGAAAAAGGCGTGCAGTCTATCGCCTTCTAAGCACGTGGACGCTCAATCATTTGGGACTCAGCCCAGTTGCTTCAGGGGGAAGATGTAGGCATTTCGTCGGAGCCGGGTTGGCAAGGTGGAATTGCGGCAGAAGCAGGAGTCCTAAAGCTGCGAGTTAAGGGCTGGGAAGAAATGCCATTTGAGCTGCCTTTGTATGAGAAGTTCCCCGGTCTGCTGTAACAGGACTGTGGAAAGCGAGTTGTTTGTCAGCTTCCTAAAGAGCTGGAGGCAAGACAGTTTATGGCTTGTCTCCAATCGAAGGATGGAGGCAGTGCTTTGTGCCTTCCACCTCTAGAGCAATGGAGGGCACGGCTGAGAGCAAAGGGCCCTTTCTGACATAGGTGCATTCGGACACTCTCTGACCCAGTGCACAATGGCGGTTTGTAAAAAGCCTATTGTCTGCTCCTGCTAAGCATGTGGCAGCACAATCATGTAGGCTTCGCCCCCGTTGCTTAAGGGGAAGATGTAGGCATTTCATCTGAGCCGGGGTGTGCAAGGTGGAACTGTGGCAGAAGCGGAAGTCCTAAAGCGGCCAGTTAAGCACTGGGAAGAAATGGTGTTTGAGCTGCCACTGTATGAGAGTTTCCTCGTATGCTGTAACAGCACTGTGGAAAGCGAGTTCTTTCCCAGCTTCCTAAAGAGCTGGAGGCAAGACAGTTTATGGCTTGTCTCCCAGTGAAGGATGGAGGCAGTGCTTTGTGCCTTCCACCTCTACAGCAATGGAGGGCGCGGCTGAGAGTAAAGGGGTGTTTCTCCCATTGGTGCTTTCTGACACTCTCCCAACCGTTGCACATCGTGGTTAGTTAAAAGCCTATTTTCTCTCTCCTCCTCAGCATGTGGAACCACAATCCTATGGGCCTCATCCCCATTGCTCAAGGGGAAGATGTAGGCATTTCGTCTGAGCCGGGTTGGCAAGGTGGAAACGTGCAGGATGCAGATGTCCCAGACTGGCGAGTGAAGTGCTGAAAAGAAACGGCGTTCAGCCTCCTTTGTATGAGATGTTCCCAGGACGCTGTAAGAGCACTGTGGAAAGGGAGTTTTTTCTCCACTTCCTAAAGAGCTGGAAGCAGGCCAAGATGTGGTTTGTCTCCCATTGAGGGGTGGATCCTGAACCAGTGCCTTGTGCCTTCCACCTCGAGAGCAATGGAGGGCATGGCTGAGAGCCAAGGGGCCTTTCTGACATAGCTGCTTTCCGACGCTCTCTAAGCAGTGTAAAATGGTGGTTGGAAAAAGGCATGCAGTTTATCGCCTCCTAAGCATGTGGATGCTCAATCATTTGGGAATCAGCACAGTCGCTTCAGGGGAAGATGTAGGCATTTCGTCTGAGCCGGGTTGGCAAGGTGGAAATGCAGCAGAAGCAGATGTTGCAGATTGGTGAGTTAAGGGCTGGAAAGACACGGCGTTCAGCTGCCTTTGTATGAGACGTTCCCACGACGCTGTAAGAGCACTGTGGAATGCGAGTGCTTTCCCAGCTTCCTAAAGAGCTGGAAGCAGGACAGTTGCTGGCTTGTCTGGAATTGAAGGATGGAGGCAGTGCTTTGTGCCTTCCACCTCTAGAGCAATGGAGGGCACGGCTGAGAGCAAAGGGCCCTTTCTGACATAGGTGCATTCTGACACTCTCTGACCCAGTGCACAATGGTGGTTTGTAAAAAGCCTATTGTCTGCTCCTGCTAAGCATGCGGAAGCACAGTCATCTGGGCCTCGTCCCCGTTGCTGAAGGGGAAGATGTAGACATTTCGTCTGAGCCGGGTTGGCAAGGTGGAAATGTGGCAGGAGCAGAAGTTCCAAATCTGCGAGTTAAGCGCTGAAAAGAAATGGCATATCAGCTGCCTTTGTATGAGATGTTGCCAGGACACAGAAAGAGCACTGTTGAAAGCGAGTTCTTGCTCAGCTTCCTAAAGAGATGGAAGGAAGATGGTCTGTGGCTTGTCGCCCCTTGAGGGGGGGAGCCAGTGCATTGTGCATTCCACGTCTAGAGCAATGGAGGGCACGGCTGAGAGCAAAGGGGTCTTTCTGACATAGCTGCTTTCCGACACTCTCTCCAGCAGTGCACAATGGTGGTTGGAAAAAGGCGTGCAGTCTATCGCCTCCTAAGCACGTGGACGCTCAATCATTTGGGACTCAGCCCAGTTGCTTCAGGAGAAGATGTAGGCATTTCGTCGGAGCCGGGTTGGCAAGGTGGAATTGCGGCAGAAGCAGGAGTCCTAAAGCTGCGAGTTAAGGGCTGGGAAGAAATGCCATTTGAGCTGCCTTTGTATGAGAAGTTCCCCGGTCTGCTGTAACAGGACTGTGGAAAGCGAGTTGTTTGTCAGCTTCCTAAAGAGCTGGAGGCAAGACAGTTTATGGCTTGTCTCCAATTGAAGGATGGAGGCAGTGCTTTGTGCCTTCCACCTCTAGAGCAATGGAGGGCACGGCTGAGAGCAAAGGGCCCTTTCTGACATAGGTGCATTCGGACACTCTCTGACCCAGTGCACAATGGCGGTTTGTAAAAAGCCTATTGTCTGCTCCTGCTAAGCATGTGGCAGCAAAATCATGTGGGCTTCGCCCCCGTTGCTTAAGGGGAAGATGTAGGCATTTCGTCTGAGCCGGGGTGTGCAAGGTGGAACTGTGGCAGAAGCGGAAGTCCTAAAGCGGCCAGTTAAGCACTGGGAACAAATGGTGTTTGAGCTGCCTCTGTATGAGAGTTTCCTCGTATGCTGTAACAGCACTGTGGAAAGCGAGTTCTTTCCCAGCTTCCTAAAGAGCTGGAGGCAAGACAGTTTATGGCTTGTCTCCCAGTGAAGGATGGAGGCAGTGCTTTGTGCCTTCCACCTCTACAGCAATGGAGGGCGCGGCTGAGAGCAAAGGGGTCTTTCTGCCATTGGTGCTTTCTGACACTCTCCCAACCGTTGCACTTCGTGGTTAGTTAAAAGCCTATTGTCTCTCTCCTCCTCAGCATGTGGAACCACAATCCTATGGGCCTCATCCCCATTGCTCAAGGGGAAGATGTAGGCATTTCGTCTGAGCCGGGTTGGCAAGGTGGAAACGTGCAGGATGCAGATGTCCCAGACTGGCGAGTGAAGTGCTGAAAAGAAACGGCGTTCAGCCTCCTTTGTATGAGATGTTCCCAGGACGCTGTAAGAGCACTGTGGAAAGGGAGTTTTTTCTCCACTTCCTAAAGAGCTGGAAGCAGGCCAAGATGTGGTTTGTCTCCCATTGAGGGGTGGATCCAGAACCAGTGCCTTGTGCCTTCCACCTCGAGAGCAATGGAGGGCATGGCTGAGAGCCAAGGGGCCTTTCTGACATAGCTGCTTTCCGACGCTCTCTAAGCAGTGTAAAATGGTGGTTGGAAAAAGGCATGCAGTTTATCGCCTCCTAAGCATGTGGATGCTCAATCATTTGGGAATCAGCACAGTCGCTTCAGGGGAAGATGTAGGCATTTCGTCTGAGCCGGGTTGGCAAGGTGGAAATGCAGCAGAAGCAGATGTTGCAGATTGGTGAGTTAAGGGCTGGAAAGACACGGTGTTCAGCTGCCTTTGTATGAGACGTTCCCACGACGCTGTAAGAGCACTGTGGAATGCGAGTGCTTTCCCAGCTTCCTAAAGAGCTGGAAGCAGGACAGTTGCTGGCTTGTCTGGAATTGAAGGATGGAGGCAGTGCTTTGTGCCTTCCACCTCTAGAGCAATGGAGGGCACGGCTGAGAGCAAAGGGCCCTTTCTGACATAGGTGCATTCTGACACTCTCTGACCCAGTGCACAATGGCGGTTTGTAAAAAGCCTATTGTCTGCTCCTGCTAAGCATGCGGAAGCACAGTCATCTGGGCCTCGTCCCCGTTGCTGAAGGGGAAGATGTAGACATTTCGTCTGAGCCGGGTTGGCCAGGCGGAAATGTGGCAGGAGCAGAAGTTCCAAATCTGCGAGTTAAGCGCTGAAAAGAAATGGCATATCAGCTGCCTTTGTATGAGATGTTGCCAGGACACAGAAAGAGCACTGTTGAAAGCGAGTTCTTGCTCAGCTTCCTAAAGAGATGGAAGGAAGATGGTCTGTGGCTTGTCGCCCCTTGAGGGGGGGAGCCAGTGCATTGTGCATTCCACGTCTAGAGCAATGAAGGGCACGGCTGAGAGCAAAGGGGTCTTTCTGACATAGCTGCTTTCCGACACTCTCTCCAGCAGTGCACAATGGTGGTTGGAAAAAGGCGTGCAGTCTATCGCCTCCTAAGCACGTGGACGCTCAATCATTTGGGACTCAGCCCAGTTGCTTCAGGGGAAGATGTAGGCATTTCGTCGGAGCCGGGTTGGCAAGGTGGAATTGCGGCAGAAGCAGGAGTCCTAAAGCTGCGAGTTAAGGGCTGGGAAGAAATGCCATTTGAGCTGCCTTTGTATGAGAAGTTCCCCGGTCTGCTGTAACAGGACTGTGGAAAGCGAGTTGTTTGTCAGCTTCCTAAAGAGCTGGAGGCAAGACAGTTTATGGCTTGTCTCCAATTGAAGGATGGAGGCAGTGCTTTGTGCCTTCCACCTCTAGAGCAATGGAGGGCACGGCTGAGAGCAAAGGGCCCTTTCTGACATAGGTGCATTCGGACACTCTCTGATCCAGTGCACAATGGCGGTTTGTAAAAAGCCTATTGTCTGCTTCTGCTAAGCATGTGGCAGCACAATCATGTGGGCTTCGCCCCCGTTGCTTAAGGGGAAGATGTAGGCATTTCGTCTGAGCCGGGGTGTGCAAGGTGGAACTGTGGCAGAAGCGGAAGTCCTAAAGCGGCCAGTTAAGCACTGGGAACAAATGGTGTTTGAGCTGCCTCTCTATGAGAGTTTCCTCGTATGCTGTAACAGCACTGTGGAAAGCGAGTTCTTTCCCAGCTTCCTAAAGAGCTGGAGGCAAGACAGTTTATGGCTTGTCTCCCAGTGAAGGATGGAGGCAGTGCTTTGTGCCTTCCACCTCTACAGCAATGGAGGGCGCGGCTGAGAGCAAAGCGGTCTTTCTGCCATTGGTGCTTTCTGACACTCTCCCAACCGTTGCACTTCGTGGTTAGTTAAAAGCCTATTGTCTCTCTCCTCCTCAGCATGTGGAACCACAATCCTATGGGCCTCATCCCCATTGCTCAAGGGGAAGATGTAGGCATTTCGTCTGAGCCGGGTTGGCAAGGTGGAAACGTGCAGGATGCAGATGTCCCAGACTGGCGAGTGAAGTGCTGAAAAGAAACGGCGTTCAGCCTCCTTTGTATGAGATGTTCCCAGGACGCTGTAAGAGCACTGTGGAAAGGGAGTTTTTTCTCCACTTCCTAAAGAGCTGGAAGCAGGCCAAGATGTGGTTTGTCTCCCATTGAGGGGTGGATCCAGAACCAGTGCCTTGTGCCTTCCACCTCGAGAGCAATGGAGGGCATGGCTGAGAGCCAAGGGGCCTTTCTGACATAGCTGCTTTCCGACGCTCTCTAAGCAGTGTAAAATGGTGGTTGGAAAAAGGCATGCAGTTTATCGCCTCCTAAGCATGTGGATGCTCAATCATTTGGGAATCAGCACAGTCGCTTCAGGGGAAGATGTAGGCATTTCGTCTGAGCCGGGTTGGCAAGGTGGAAATTCGGCAGAAGCAGATGTTGCAGATTGGTGAGTTAAGGGCTGGAAAGACACGGTGTTCAGCTGCCTTTGTATGAGACGTTCCCACGACGCTGTAAGAGCACTGTGGAATGCGAGTGCTTTCCCAGCTTCCTAAAGAGCTGGAAGCAGGACAGTTGCTGGCTTGTCTGGAATTGAAGGATGGAGGCAGTGCTTTGTGCCTTCCACCTCTAGAGCAATGGAGGGCACGGCTGAGAGCAAAGGGCCCTTTCTGACATAGGTGCATTCTGACACTCTCTGACCCAGTGCACAATGGCAGTTTGTAAAAAGCCTATTGTCTGCTCCTGCTAAGCATGCGGAAGCACAGTCATCTGGGCCTCGTCCCCGTTGCTGAAGGGGAAGATGTAGACATTTCGTCTGAGCCGGGTTGGCCAGGCGGAAATGTGGCAGGAACAGAAGTTCCAAATCTGCGAGTTAAGCGCTGAAAAGAAATGGCATATCAGCTGCCTTTGTATGAGATGTTGCCAGGACACAGAAAGAGCACTGTTGAAAGCGAGTTCTTGCTCAGCTTCCTAAAGAGATGGAAGGAAGATGGTCTGTGGCTTGTCGCCCCTTGAGGGGGGGAGCCAGTGCATTGTGCATTCCACGTCTAGAGCAATGAAGGGCACGGCTGAGAGCAAAGGGGTCTTTCTGACATAGCTGCTTTCCGACACTCTCTCCAGCAGTGCACAATGGTGGTTGGAAAAAGGCGTGCAGTCTATCGCCTCCTAAGCACGTGGACGCTCAATCATTTGGGACTCAGCCCAGTTGCTTCAGGGGAAGATGTAGGCATTTCGTCGGAGCCGGGTTGGCAAGGTGGAATTGCGGCAGAAGCAGGAGTCCTAAAGCTGCGAGTTAAGGGCTGGGAAGAAATGCCATTTGAGCTGCCTTTGTATGAGAAGTTCCCCGGTCTGCTGTAACAGGACTGTGGAAAGCGAGTTGTTTGTCAGCTTCCTAAAGAGCTGGAGGCAAGACAGTTTATGGCTTGTCTATAATTGAAGGATGGAGGCAGTGCTTTGTGCCTTCCACCTCTAGAGCAATGGAGGGCACGGCTGAGAGCAAAGGGCCCTTTCTGACATAGGTGCATTCGGACACTCTCTGACCCAGTGCACAATGGCTGTTTGTAAAAAGCCTATTGTCTGCTCCTGCTAAGCATGTGGCAGCACAATCATGTGGGCTTCGCCCCCGTTGCTTAAGGGGAAGATGTAGGCATTTCGTCTGAGCCGGGTTGGCAAGGTGGAACTGTGGCAGAAGCGGAAGTCCTAAAGCGGCCAGTTAAGCACTGGGAAGAAAAGGCGTTTGAGCTGCCTCTGTATGAGAGTTTCCTCGTATGCTGTAACAGCACTGTGGAAAGCGAGTTCTTTCCCAGCTTCCTAAAGAGCTGGAGGCAAGACAGTTTATGGCTTGTCTCCCAGTGAAGGATGGAGGCAGTGCTTTGTGCCTTCCACCTCTACAGCAATGGAGGGCGCGGCTGAGAGTAAAGGGGTGTTTCTGCCATTGGTGCTTTCTGACACTCTCCCAACCGTTGCACTTCGTGGTTAGTTAAAAGCCTATTGTCTCTCTCCTCCTCAGCATGTGGAACCACAATCCTATGGGCCTCATCCCCATTGCTCAAGGGGAAGATGTAGGCATTTCGTCTGAGCCGGGTTGGCAAGGTGGAAACGTGCAGGATGCAGATGTCCCAGACTGGCGAGTGAAGTGCTGAAAAGAAACGGCGTTCAGCCTCCTTTGTATGAGATGTTCCCAGGACGCTGTAAGAGCACTGTGGAAAGGGAGTTTTTTCTCCACTTCCTAAAGAGCTGGAAGCAGGCCAAGATGTGGTTTGTCTCCCATTGAGGGGTGGATCCAGAACCAGTGCCTTGTGCCTTCCACCTCGAGAGCAATGGAGGGCATGGCTGAGAGCCAAGGGGCCTTTCTGACATAGCTGCTTTCCGACGCTCTCTAAGCAGTGTAAAATGGTGGTTGGAAAAAGGCATGCAGTTTATCGCCTCCTAAGCATGTGGATGCTCAATCATTTGGGAATCAGCACAGTCGCTTCAGGGGAAGATGTAGGCATTTCGTCTGAGCCGGGTTGGCAAGGTGGAAATGCGGCAGAAGCAGATGTTGCAGATTGGAGAGTTAAGGGCTGAAAAGACACGGTGTTCAGCTGCCTTTGTATGAGACGTTCCCAGGACGCTGTAAGAGCACTGTGGAATGCGAGTGCTTTCCCAGCTTCCTAAAGAGCTGGAAGCAGGACAGTTGCTGGCTTGTCTGGAATTGAAGGATGGAGGCAGTGCTTTGTGCCTTCCACCTCTAGAGCAATGGAGGGCACGGCTGAGAGCAAAGGGCCCTTTCTGACATAGGTGCATTCTGACACTCTCTGACCCAGTGCACTATGGCGGTTTGTAAAAAGCCTATTGTCTGCTCCTGCTAAGCATGCGGAAGCACAGTCATCTGGGCCTCGTCCCCGTTGCTGAAGGGGAAGATGTAGACATTTCGTCTGAGCCGGGTTGGCCAGGCGGAAATGTGGCAGGAGCAGAAGTTCCAAATCTGCGAGTTAAGCGCTGAAAAGAAATGGCATATCAGCTGCCTTTGTATGAGATGTTGCCAGGACACAGAAAGAGCACTGTTGAAAGCGAGTTCTTGCTCAGCTTCCTAAAGAGATGGAAGGAAGATGGTCTGTGGCTTGTCGCCCCTTGAGGGGGGGAGCCAGTGCATTGTGCATTCCACGTCTAGAGCAATGAAGGGCACGGCTGAGAGCAAAGGGGTCTTTCTGACATAGCTGCTTTCCGACACTCTCTTCAGCAGTGCACAATGGTGGTTGGAAAAAGGCGTGCAGTCTATCGCCTCCTAAGCACGTGGACGCTCAATCATTTGGGACTCAGCCCAGTTGCTTCAGGGGAAGATGTAGGCATTTCGCCGGAGCCGGGTTGGCAAGGTGGAATTGCGGCAGAAGCAGGAGTCCTAAAGCTGCGAGTTAAGGGCTGGGAAGAAATGCCATTTGAGCTGCCTTTGTATGAGAAGTTCCCCGGTCTGCTGTAACAGGACTGTGGAAAGCGAGTTGTTTGTCAGCTTCCTAAAGAGCTGGAGGCAAGACAGTTTATGGCTTGTCTCCAATTGAAGGATGGAGGCAGTGCTTTGTGCCTTCCACCTCTAGAGCAATGGAGGGCACGGCTGAGAGCAAAGGGCCCTTTCTGACATAGGTGCATTCGGACACTCTCTGACCCAGTGCACAATGGCGGTTTGTAAAAAGCCTATTGTCTGCTCCTGCTAAGCATGTGGCAGCACAATCATGTGGGCTTCGCCCCCGTTGCTTAAGGGGAAGATGTAGGCATTTCGTCTGAGCCGGGGTGTGCAAGGTGGAACTGTGGCAGAAGCGGAAGTCCTAAAGCGGCCAGTTAAGCACTGGGAAGAAATGGTGTTTGAGCTGCCTCTCTATGAGAGTTTCCTCGTATGCTGTAACAGCACTGTGGAAAGCGAGTTCTTTCCCAGCTTCCTAAAGAGCTGGAGGCAGGACAGTTTATGGCTTGTCTCCCAGTGAAGGATGGAGGCAGTGCTTTGTGCCTTCCACCTCTACAGCAATGGAGGGCGCGGCTGAGAGTAAAGGGGTGTTTCTGCCATTGGTGCTTTCTGACACTCTCCCAACCGTTGCACTTCGTGGTTAGTTAAAAGCCTATTGTCTCTCTCCTCCTCAGCATGTGGAACCACAATCCTATGGGCCTCATCCCCATTGCTCAAGGGGAAGATGTAGGCATTTCGTCTGAGCCGGGTTGGCAAGGTGGAAACGTGCAGGATGCAGATGTCCCAGACTGGCGAGTGAAGTGCTGAAAAGAAACGGCGTTCAGCCTCCTTTGTATGAGATGTTCCCAGGACGCTGTAAGAGCACTGTGGAAAGGGAGTTTTTTCTCCACTTCCTAAAGAGCTGGAAGCAGGCCAAGATGTGGTTTGTCTCCCATTGAGGGGTGGATCCAGAACCAGTGCCTTGTGCCTTCCACCTCGAGAGCAATGGAGGGCATGGCTGAGAGCCAAGGGGCCTTTCTGACATAGCTGCTTTCCGACGCTCTCTAAGCAGTGTAAAATGGTGGTTGGAAAAAGGCATGCAGTTTATCGCCTCCTAAGCATGTGGATGCTCAATCATTTGGGAATCAGCACAGTCGCTTCAGGGGAAGATGTAGGCATTTCGTCTGAGCCGGGTTGGCAAGGTGGAAATGCGGCAGAAGCAGATGTTGCAGATTGGAGAGTTAAGGGCTGAAAAGACACGGTGTTCAGCTGCCTTTGTATGAGACGTTCCCAGGACGCTGTAAGAGCACTGTGGAATGCGAGTGCTTTCCCAGCTTCCTAAAGAGCTGGAAGCAGGACAGTTGCTGGCTTGTCTGGAATTGAAGGATGGAGGCAGTGCTTTGTGCCTTCCACCTCTAGAGCAATGGAGGGCACGGCTGAGAGCAAAGGGCCCTTTCTGACATAGGTGCATTCTGACACTCTCTGACCCAGTGCACAATGGCGGTTTGTAAAAAGCCTATTGTCTGCTCCTGCTAAGCATGCGGAAGCACAGTCATCTGGGCCTCGTCCCCGTTGCTGAAGGGGAAGATGTAGACATTTCGTCTGAGCCGGGTTGGCCAGGCGGAAATGTGGCAGGAGCAGAAGTTCCAAATCTGCGAGTTAAGCGCTGAAAAGAAATGGCATATCAGCTGCCTTTGTATGAGATGTTGCCAGGACACAGAAAGAGCACTGTTGAAAGCGAGTTCTTGCTCAGCTTCCTAAAGAGATGGAAGGAAGATGGTCTGTGGCTTGTCGCCCCTTGAGGGGGGGAGCCAGTGCATTGTGCATTCCACGTCTAGAGCAATGAAGGGCACGGCTGAGAGCAAAGGGGTCTTTCTGACATAGCTGCTTTCCGACACTCTCTCCAGCAGTGCACAATGGTGGTTGGAAAAAGGCGTGCAGTCTATCGCCTCCTAAGCACGTGGACGCTCAATCATTTGGGACTCAGCCCAGTTGCTTCAGGGGAAGATGTAGGCATTTCGTCGGAGCCGGGTTGGCAAGGTGGAATTGCGGCAGAAGCAGGAGTCCTAAAGCTGCGAGTTAAGGGCTGGGAAGAAATGCCATTTGAGCTGCCTTTGTATGAGAAGTTCCCCGGTCTGCTGTAACAGGACTGTGGAAAGCGAGTTGTTTGTCAGCTTCCTAAAGAGCTGGAGGCAAGACAGTTTATGGCTTGTCTCCAATTGAAGGATGGAGGCAGTGCTTTGTGCCTTCCACCTCTAGAGCAATGGAGGGCACGGCTGAGAACAAAGGGCCCTTTCTGACATAGGTGCATTCGGACACTCTCTGACCCAGTGCACAATGGCGGTTTGTAAAAAGCCTATTGTCTGCTCCTGCTAAGCATGTGGCAGCACAATCATGTGGGCTTCGCCCCCGTTGCTTAAGGGGAAGATGTAGGCATTTCGTCTGAGCCGGGTTGGCAAGGTGGAACTGTGGCAGAAGCGGAAGTCCTAAAGCGGCCAGTTAAGCACTGGGAAGAAATGGTGTTTGAGCTGCCTCTGTATGAGAGTTTCCTCGTATGCTGTAACAGCACTGTGGAAAGCGAGTTCTTTCTCAGCTTCCTAAAGAGCTGGAGGCAAGACAGTTTATGGCTTGTCTCCCAGTGAAGGATGGAGGCAGTGCTTTGTGCCTTCCACCTCTACAGCAATGGAGGGCGCGGCTGAGAGTAAAGGGGTCTTTCTGCCATTGGTGCTTTCTGACACTCTCCCAACCGTTGCACTTCGTGGTTAGTTAAAAGCCTATTGTCTCTCTCCTCCTCAGCATGTGGAACCACAATCCTATGGGCCTCATCCCGATTGCTCAAGGGGAAGATGTAGGCATT
Organism: Equus przewalskii; assembly: GCF_037783145.1. Classification (NCBI taxonomy): domain Eukaryota; kingdom Metazoa; phylum Chordata; class Mammalia; order Perissodactyla; family Equidae; genus Equus; species Equus przewalskii. Next base: position 125,010 of record NW_027228448.1, read on the forward strand.
TCGTCTGAGCCGGGTTGGCAAGGTGGAAACGTGCAGGATGCAGATGTCCCAGACTGGCGAGTGAAGTGCTGAAAAGAAACGGCGTTCAGCCTCCTTTGTATGAGATGTTCCCAGGACGCTGTAAGAGCACTGTGGAAAGGGAGTTTTTTCTCCACTTCCTAAAGAGCTGGAAGCAGGCCAAGATGTGGTTTGTCTCCCATTGAGGGGTGGATCCAGAACCAGTGCCTTGTGCCTTCCACCTCGAGAGCAATGGAGGGCACGGCTGAGAGCAAAGGGGCCTTTCTGACATAGCTGCTTTCCGACGCTCTCTAAGCAGTGTAAAATGGTGGTTGGAAAAAGGCATGCAGTTTATCGCCTCCTAAGCATGTGGATGCTCAATCATCTGGGAATCAGCACAGTCGCTTCAGGGGAAGATGTAGGCATTTCCTCTGCGCCGGGTTGGCAAGGTGGAAATGCGGCAGAAGCAGATGTTGCAGATTGGTGAGTTAAGGGCTGAAAAGACACGGTGTTCAGCTGCCTTTGTATGAGACGTTCCCAGGACGCTGTAAGAGCACTGTGGAATGCGAGTGCTTTCCCAGCTTCCTAAAGAGCTGGAAGCAGGCCAGTTGCTGGCTTGTCTCCAATTGAAGGATGGAGGCAGTGCTTTGTGCCTTCCACCTCTAGAGCAATGGAGGGCACGGCTGAGAGCAAAGGGCCCTTTCTGACATAGGTGCATTCTGACACTCTCTGACCCAGTGCACAATGGCGGTTTGTAAAAAGCCTATTGTCTGCTCCTGCTAAGCATGCGGAAGCACAGTCATCTGGGCCTCGTCCCCGTTGCTGAAGGGGAAGATGTAGACATTTCGTCTGAGCTGGGTTGGCAAGGTGGAAATGTGGCAGGAGCAGAAGTTCCAAATCTGCGAGTTAAGCGCTGAAAAGAAATGGCATATCAGCTGCCTTTGTACGAGATGTTGCCAGGACACAGAAAGAGCACTGTTGAAAGCGAGTTCTTGCTCAGCTTCCTAAAGAGATGGAAGGAAGATGGTCTGTGGCTTGTCGCCCCTTGAGGGGGGGAGCCAGTGCATTGTGCATTCCACGTCTAGAGCAATGAAGGGCACGGCTGAGAGCAAAGGGGTCTTTCTGACATAGCTGCTTTCCGACACTCTCTCCAGCAGTGCACAATGGTGGTTGGAAAAAGGCGTGCAGTCTATCGCCTCCTAAGCACGTGGACGCTCAATCATTTGGGACTCAGCCCAGTTGCTTCAGGGGAAGATGTAGGCATTTCGTCTGAGCCGGGTTGGCAAGGTGGAATTGCGGCAGAAGCAGGAGTCCTAAAGCTGCGAGTTAAGGGCTGGGAAGAAATACCTTTTGAGCTGCCTTTGTATGAGAGGTTCCTGGTATGCTGTAACTAGACTTTTGAAAGCGAGTTGTTTGTCAGCTTCCTAAAGAGCTGGAGGCAAGACAGTTTATGGCTTGTCTCCCATTGAAGGATGGAGGCAGTGCTTTGTGCCTTCCACCTCTAGAGCAATGGAGGGCATGGCTGAGAGCAAAGGGGGCTTTCTGCCACAGGTGCTTTCTGATCCCCTTTAGGGGTGGTGCCAGTGCCTTGTGCCTCCTGCCTCTAGAGGAATTGATGGCACGGCCGAGAGTAAAGGGCCTTTCTGACATTGGTGCTTTCTGACACTCCCCCAACCATTGCTCAAAGGCGGTTTGTTCAAAGCCTATTGTCTGTCTCCTCCTCAACATGTGGAACCACAATCATCCGGGCCTCGTCCCCATTGCTCAAGGGGAAGATGTAGGCATTTCTTCTGAGCCGGGTCGGCAAGGTGGAGATGCGGCAGAAGCAGATGTTGCAGATTGGCGAGTTAAGGGCTGAAAAGACACGGCGTTCAGCTGCCTTGGTATGAGATGTTCCCAGGACGCTGTAAGAGCACTGTGGAATGCGAGTGCTTTCCCAGCTTCCTAAAGGACTGGAAGCAGGACAGTTGCTGGCTTGTCTCCAATTGAAGGATGGAGGCAGTGCTTTGTGCCTTTCACCTCTAGAGCAATGGAGGGCACGGCTGAGAGCAAAGGGCCCTTTCTGACATGGTGCTTTCTGACACTCCCCCAACCATTGCTCAAGGGCGGTTGGTTAAAAGCCTATTGTCTCTCTCCTACTAAGCAGGTGAAACCACAATCATTCGTGCCTCGTCCCCATTGCTTAAGGGGAAGTTGTAGGCATTTCGTCTGAGCCGGGTTGACAAGGTGGAAATGTGGCACATGCAGATGTTCCAGATCGGCGAGTGAAGTGCTGCAAGAAACGGCGTTCAGTTGCCTTTGTATGAGATGTTCCCTGGACGCTCTAAGAGCACTATGGAATGCGAGCTCTTTCTCAGCGTCCTAAAGAGCTGGACACAAGAAGGTGTGTGGTTCGTCTGCCATTGAGGGGTGGAGCCAGAGGCAGTGCATTGTGCCTTCCTCCTCTAGAGCAATTCAGGGCATGGCTGAGATCAAAGGGACCTTTCTGACATAGGTGCTTTCTGACACTCTCTCCACCAGTGCACAATCGTGATTGTAAAAAGCCTGTCTCTCTCCTCTTAAGCATGTGGAAGCACAGTCATATGGGCCTCGTCCCCGTTGCTGAAGGGGAAGATGTAGGCATTTCGTCGCAGCCCGGATGGCAAGGTGGAAATGTGGCAGAAACAGAAGTTCCAAATCGGCAAGTTAAGGGCTGAAAAGAAACGGCGTTTCAGCTGCCTTTGTATGAGATGTTCCCTGGACTCTGTAAGATCACTGTTGAAAGCGAGTTCCTTCTCAGCTTCCTAAAGAGATGGAAGCAAGGTGGTCTGTGGCTTGTCCCCCCTTGAGGGGGGGAGCCAGTGCATTGTGCATTCCACGTCTAGAGCAATGGAGGGCACAGCTGAGAGCAAAGGGGTCTTTCTGACATAGCTGCTTTCCGACACTCTCTCCAGCAGTGCACAATGGTGGTTGGAAAAAGGCGTGCAGTCTATCGCCTCCTAAGCACGTGGACGCTCAATCATTTGGGACTCAGCCCAGTTGCTTCAGGGGAAGATGTAGGCATTTCGTCTGAGCCGTGTTGGCAAGGTGCAATTGTGGCAGAAGCAGAAGTTCTAAAGTGGCGAGTTAAGGGCTGGCAAGAAAGGCCGTTTTACCTGCATTTCTATGACAGTTTCCCCAGAGGCGGTTCCCGGGAGTCGAGCAGGTGTTTCCAGAATGCTCAGCAGGTGGTTCCAGTCTTTCACGGAAGTGGTCTGGGGCGTCCAGCACGTGGTTCTGGCACATCTGAGGGGCGGTTCCGGGATGAATGGCAGGTTATTCCGGAGTGTCAGCAAGTGGTTCTGGCATAGCCGGCAGGTGATTTTGGTGTATCCAGCAGATGGTTCCAGCGAGTCGAGCAGGTGGTTCCAGCGTGCTCGTAAGGTGGTTCAGGCATGTCCGAAAGGTGGTTCCGGTTAGTCCGGGAGGTGGTTCCGGCGTGTCCGGCACGTTTTTCAGGCACGTCTGAGGGGTGGTTCCGGCATGCACGGCAGGTGATTCCGGAGTGTCCGCCAAGTGGTTCCCGCGTAGCTGGCAGGTGGTTCAGGCGGGTCCAGCAGGTGGTTCTGGGGAGTGGATCAGGTGGTTCTGGCATGCTCGGCAGGTGCTTCTGGCGTCTCCTGCACGTGGTTCTGGTACGTATGAGAGGTGGTTCCGGCACGCCAGGCAGGTGATTCTGGAGTGTCCGGCAAGTGGTTCTGACATAGCCGGCAGCTGATTTTGGCATGTCCGGCAGGTGGCTCCAGCGAGTCGAGCAGGTTGTTCCGGCATGCTCAGCAGGTGGTTCCGGCGGGTCCGGCAGGTGGTTCTGGTCTGTCCAGTAGGTGGTTCTGGCGTGTCCGGCACGTGCTTCCGGCACGTCTGAGAGGGGGTTCTGGCATGACCGGCGGGTGATTCAATAGAGTCGGCCACGTGGTTCTGGCCTAGCCGGCAGGTGATTTTGTCATCTTTGGCAGGTGGTTCGTGCGAGTCGAGCAGGAGGTTCCGGCGTGCTCGGCAGGTGCATCCAGTGTCTCTGGCACGTGTTTCTGGCACGTCTGAGAGGTGGTTCTGGCATGCCCGACAGGTGATCCCGGAGTGTCCGGCAAGTGGTTCTGGCATAGCCAGCAGGTGATTTTGGCCTGTCCGGCAGATGATTTTGATGTGTCCGGCAGGTGTTTCAGGTGAGCTGATCATGTGGTTCCGGTGTTCTCGGCAGGTGATTCCGGCGTGTCCGGCCGGTGGTTCCGGTCTGTCCGGTAGTGGGTCCCGGCGTGTGCCGCACATGGTTCTGCTTTGTCTGAGAGTTGGGACCCGCATGCCCAGCAGGTGATTCCGGACTCTCCGCCACGTGGTTCTGGCACATCTGAGTGGTGGTACTGGCATGCCTGGCAGGTGATCCCGGAGACTCCTCCATGTGGTTCTGGCCTAGACCGCAGGTGATTTTGGCGTGTCCAGCACGTGGATCCGGCATGCTCGTCAGGTGGTTCAGGCAGGTACGGTAGGTGGTTCCGGTATGTCCGAGAGATGGTTCCGGCGTGTCTGGCACGTGGTTCCGGCACGTCTGACAGGTGGTTCAGGCATGTCCGGCAGGTGATTCCGGATTGTCCACCAAGTGGTTCTTGGGTAGCCGGCAGGTGATTCTGGCGTGTCCCACAGGTGGTTCCGACGATTCGAGCAGGTGCTTCCGGCTAGCTCGGCAGGTGCTTCTGGCGCCTCCGACACTTGACTTCGGCACAGTTGAGAGGTGGGTCGGGCATTTCCGGCAGCTGATTCCAGAAAGTCCAGCAAGTGGTTCTGGCACAGCCAGCAGGTGATTTTTGCGTGTCCGGCAGGTGGTTCCGTTGTGTCCGGTAGGTGGTACCGGCGTCTCTGGAACATGGTTCTGGCAAGTCTGAGAGGTTGTGTCAGCATGCCCTTCACGTGATTCCGGCTGGTCCGCCAAGTGGTTCTGGTGTAGCAGGCTGGTGATTTTGGCATGTCCGGCAGGTGGGACCGGTGAGTCAAGCAGGTGGTTCCGGCGAGTGTTTCCTGTGTTTCCGGTCTGTCCGGGAGATGGTTCCGGCCTGGCCGGCACGTGCTTCTGGCACTTCTGAGAGGTTGTGCTGGCATGCCCGGCAGGTTATTCTGGAGTGTCCGCCAAGTGGCCCTGGCATAGCCGGCACGCGATTTTGGCGTGTCCGGCAGGCGGTTCTGTGGAGTGGAGCAGGTGGTTCTGTCATACTCTGCAGGTGGTACCGGCGTGTCCGGAACTTGTTTTGGCAAGTCTGAGAGGTGGATCCGGCATGCACGACAGGTGATTCCGGAGTGTCCGGGATGTGGTTCTGGCACCTCTGAGAGGTGGTTCCGGCATGCCCGACAGGTGATTCCGGAGTGTCCGTCGAGTGGTTCTGGCGTACCTGGCAGGTGATTTTGGCGTGTCCGGCAGGTGTTTCTTGCGAGTCGAGCAGGTGGCTCAGGCATGCTCAGCAGGTGCTTCAGTGTGTCCGGCACGTGATTCTGGTGTGTCTGAGAGCTGGTTCTGGCATGTCTGGCAGATGATTCCGGAGTGTTCGCCAAGTGGTTCTGGCATAGGCGGCAGGTGATTTTGGCGTGTCAGGTAGTTGGTTCCGGCGAGTCGAGCAGGTGGTTCCGGCGTGCTCGGCAGGTGGTTCAGGCGGGACTGGCAGGTGGTTTTGGTCTGTTGGGGTGTGGTTCCGGCATCTGAGGCACATGGTTCTGCCACGTCTGAGAGGTGGTTCTGGACGGCCCGACAGGTGTTTCCGGAGTGTCCGCCAAGGGTTCTGGTGGAGCTGACAGGTGATGTTGGCGTGACCGGCAGGTGGTTCCAGCAAGCCCGGCAGGTGATTCCGAAGTCTTCACCAACTGGTTGTGTCATAGCCGGCACGTGATTTTGGTGTGTCAGGCAGGTGGCTGTGGCGAGTCGAGCAGGTGGTTCCGGCATGCGCGGCAGGTGACTCCGGAGTGTTCGCCAAATGGTTCTGGCGTTGCCGGCAGGTGATTTTGAATGTCCCGCGGTGGTTCTGGCGAGTCGAGCCGGTGGTTCCGGCGTGTCCGGAAGGTGGTTCCGGTCTGTCCGGCAGGTGGTTCTGGGGTGTACGGCACGACGTTCTGGCACGTCTGAGAGGTTGTGTCGGCATGCCCTTCATGTGATTCCAGCTTGTCCGCCAAGTGGTTCTGGTGTAGCGGGCAGGTGATTTTGGCATGTCCGGCAGGTGGGACCGGTGAGTCAAGCAGGTGGTTCCTGCGAGTGTTTCCTTGGTTCTGGTCTGTCTGGCAGGTGGTTCCGGTCTGTCCGGGAGATGGTTCCGGCCTGTTCGGCACGTGCTTCTGGCACTTCTGAGAGGTTGTGCTGGCATGCCCGACAAGTGATTCTGGAGTGTCCGCCAAGTGGTTCTGGCGTAGCCAGCAGGTGATTTTGGCGTGTCCGGCTAGTGGTTCTGTGGAGTGGATCAGGAACTTCCAGCATTCTCGGCAGGTGCTTCCGCCGTCTCCGGCATGTGGTTGTGGCACCTCTGAGAGGTGGTTCCGGCATGCCCGGCAGGTGATTCCGGACTGTCCGACAAGTGGTTCTGGCGTAGCCAACAGGTGATTTTGCATGTCCGGCGTTGGTTCCGGCTGGTCGAGCCGGTGGTTCCAGCGTGCTCGACAGTTGGTTCAGGCAGGTCCGGCAGGTGGTACCGGTCTGTCTGGCAGGTGGTTCTGTGGTGTCCGGCACAAGGTTCTGGCACGTCTGAGAGGCTGTGCCTGCATGCCCCTCACGTGATTCTGGCTTGTCCCCCAAGTGGTTCTGGTGTAGCGGGCAGGTGATTTTGGCGTGTCCGGCAGGTGGGACCGGTGAGTCAAGCAGGTGGTTCCGGCGAGTGTTTCCTGTGGTTACGGTCTTTCCGGAAGATGGTTCTGGCATGTCCGGCACATGCTTCTGTCACTTCGGAGAGGTTGTGCTGTCATGCCCGGCAGGTGATTCTGGAGTGTCTGCCAAGTGGTTCTGGCGTAGCCGGCAGGTGATTTTGGCGTGTCCGGCAGCTGGTTCTGGGGAGTGGATCAGGAACTTCCGGCATTCTCAGCAGGTGCTTCCGCTGTCTCCGGCATGTGGTTGTGGCACCACTGAGAGGTGGTTCCAACATGCCCAACAGGTGATTCTGGAGTGTCCGACAAGTGGCTGTGGCATAGCCGGCAGGTGAGTTTGGCGTGTCTGGCAGGTGGTTCTGGCGAGTCAAGCAGGTGGTCCCGGCGTGTCCGGCAGGTGATTCCGGTTTGTCCTGGAGGTGGTTCCGGAGTATCTGCCAAGTGGTTCTGGCGTAGCCGGCAGGTGATTTTGGCGTGTCCGGCAGGTGGTTCTGGCGAGTCGAGCAGATGGTTCCGGCATGCTCGGCAGGTGCTTCCGGCGTCATTGGCACATGGTTCTGGCATGTGTGAGAGGTGGTTCCAGCATGCGTGGCAGGTGGTTCCGGGGTGTCCTGAAGGTGCTTCTGGTCTGTCCGGGAGCTGGTTCCGGCACGGCCGGCATGTGGTTCTGGCACGTCTGTGAGGTGCTTCAGGCGTGCCCGGCAGGTGATACCTGGGTGTCCGCCAAGTGGTTCTGGCGTCACCGGCAGGTTATTTTGGTGTGTCCAGCAGGTCTTTCCTGCTTTTTGGGCTCGTGGCTCTGGCTTGTAAGACAGATGCTTGTGGCATTTCTGGCCCCCGTTCTTTCATACTCCTCAGCTGGTTTCAGTGTTTCTGGCTCCTGTTTGTGGCATATGCAACAGGTGTTTACAATGTGTCTGGCATGTCGTTGTGCTATGTTTGGAATCTGGTTCCGTCATGTCATTGTGTGCGGCTGGCATGTTGAAGAGATGGTTCTGCAGTGTCAGAATGGCTGTTCCACTGTGTTCGGCAGGTGGTTACAGGTGGTTCCGGCATGCAACGTGGGTGCTTCTGGTATGCCTGTTGGGTCATACTGGCATGAATGTGTGGCCCTTTGAGAGTGTGCAGAGGGTGTTTTTGGCATGTCTCCTAGGGTTTTCTGGCACATAGGGGCATGATTCCTTTTTATACATCAGGTGAGTTTGTTCTCAGCTTCCTAAAGAGATGGAAGGAAGATGGTCTGTGGCTTGTGGCCCCTTGAGGGGTGGAGCCAATGCATTGTGCATTCCAATCTAGAGCAATGGAGGGCATGGCTGAGGGCAAAAGGGTCTTTCTGACATAGCTGCATTCTGACGCTCTCTCCACCAGTGCACAATGGTGTTTGGAAAAAGGCTTACAGTCTATCGCCTCCTGAGCAGGTGGATGCTAAATCATTTGGGACTCAGCCCAGTTGCTTCAGGGGAAGATGTAGGCATTTCGTCTGAGCAAGGTTGGCAAGGTAGAACTGCGGCAGAAGCCGAAGTCCTAAAGCGGCGAGTTAAGCGCTGGGAAGAAATGGCGTTTGAGCTGACTTTGTATGAGAGTTTCCTCGTATGCTGTACAGCACTGTGGAAAGCGAGTTCTTTCTCAGCTTCCTAAAGGGCTGGAGGCAAGACAGTTTATGGCTTGTCTCCCATTGAAGGAAAGAGGCAGTGCTTTGTGCTTTCCACCTGCAGAGCAATGGAGGGCATGACTGAGAGCCCAGGGGGCTTTCTGCCATTGGTGCTTTCGGATACCCTTCAGGGGTGGTGCCAGTGCCTTGTGCCTCCTACCTCTAGAGGAATGGAGGGCAAGACCAAGAGTAAAGGGACTTTCTGAAATTGGTGGTTTCTGACACTGCCCCAACCATTGCTCAAGGACGGTTGGTTAAAAGCCTATTGTCTGTCTCCTCCTCAGCATGTGGAACCACAATCATCCAGGCCTCGTCCCCATTGCTCAAGGGGCAGATGTAGGCATTTCGTCTGAGCTGGGTGGGCAAGGTGGAAATGCAGCAGAAGCAGATGTTGCAGATTGGCGAGTTAAGGGCTGAAAAGACACGGTGTTCAGGTGCCTTTGTATGAGATGTTCCCAGGATGCTGCAAGAGCACTGTGGAATGCGAGTGCTTTCCCAGCTTCCTAAAGAGCTGGAAGCAGGACAGTTTATGGCTTGTCTCCAATTGAAGGATGGAGGCAGTGCTTTGTGCCTTCCACCTCTAGAGCAATGGAGGGCACGGCTGAGAGCAAAGGGCCCTTTCTGACATAGGTGCATTCTGACACTCTCTGACCCAGTGCACAATGGCGGTTTGTAAAAAGCCTATTGTCTGCTCCTGCTAAGCATGTGGAAGCACAATCATCTGGGCCTCGTGCCCGCTGCTGGAGGGGACGATGTAGGCATTTTGTCTGAGCCTGGTTGGCAAGGTGGAAATCTGGCAGAAGCAGAACTTCCAAATCGGTGAGTTAAGCGCTGAAAAGAAACGGCATATCAGGTGCCTTTGTATGAGATGTTGCCAGGACACAGAAAGAGCACTGTTGAAAGGGAGTTCTTTCTCAGCTATCAGAAGAGATGGAAGGATGATGGTCTGTGGCTTGTCGCCCCTTGAGGGGTGGAGCCAGTGCATTGTGCATTCCACGTCTAGAGCAATGGAGGGCACGGCTGCCTGCAAAGGGGTCTTTCTGACACAGCTGCTTTCTGACACTCTGTCCACCAGTGCACAATTGTGGTTGGAAAAAGGCATACAGTCTATCACCTCCTAAGCATGTGGATGCACAATCATTTGGGACTCAGCCGAGTTGCTTCAGGGGAAGATGTACTCATTTCGTCTGAGCCGGGTTGGCAAGGTGGAATTGCAGCAGAAGTCCTAAAGCGGCAAGTTAAGCGCTGGGAAGAAATGGCATTTGAACTGCCTTTGTATGAGAGTTTCCTCGTATGCTGTAACAGCACTGTGGAAAGCGAGTTCTTTCTCAGCTTCCTAGAGAGCTGGAAGCAAGACATTTTATGGCTTGTCTCCCATTGAAGGATGGAGGCAGTGCTTTGTGCCTTCCACCTCTAGAGCAATGGAGGGCACGGCTGAGAGCAAAGTGCCCTTTCTGACATAGGTGCATTCTGACACTCTCTGCACCAGTGCACAATGGCGGTTTGTAAAAAGCCTATTGTCTGCTCCTGCTAAGCATGTGGAAGCACAATCATTTGGGGCTCGTTCCTGTTGCCGAAGGGGAAGATATAGGCATTTCGTCTGAGCCGGGTTGGCAAGGTGCAAATTTGGCAGAAGCAGAAATTCCAAATCAGCGAGTTAAGCGCAGAAAACAAACAGCATATCAGCTGCCTTTGTATGAGATGTTGCCAGGACACAGAATGAGCACTGTAGAGAGCGAGTTCTTTCTCAGCTTCCTAAAGAGATGGAAGGAAGATGGTCTGTGTCTTGTCACCCCTTGGGGGTGGAGCACGTGCATTGAGCATTCCACGTCTACAGCAATGGAGGGCACGGCTGAGAGCAAAGGGGTCTTTCTGACATAGCTGCTTTCTGACACTCTCTCCACCAGTGCACAATGGTGGTTGGAAAAAGGCGTGCAGTCCATTGCCTGCTAAAAACGTGAACGCTCAATCATTTGGGACTCAGCCCAGTTGCTTCAGGGGAAGGTGTAGGCATTTCGTCTGAGCCGGGTTGGAAAGGTGGAATTGTGGCAGAAGCAGAACTCTGAAAGCTGCGAGTTAAGGGCTGGGACAAAATGGCATTTGAGCTGTCTTTGTATGAGAGTTTCCTCGTATGCTGTAACAGGACTGTGGAAAGCGAGTTGTTCGTCAGCTTCCTAAAGAGCTGGAGAGAAGACAGTTTATGGCTTGTCTCCCACTGAAGGATGGATGCAGTGCTTTGTGCCTTCCACCTGCAGAGCAATGGAGGGCACGGCTGAGAGTAAAGTAAATGGGTCTTTCTGCCATTGGTGCTTTCTGACACTCTCCCAACCGTTGCACTTGGTGGTTAGTTAAAAGCCTATTGTCTGTCTCCTCCTCAGCATGTTGAACCACAATCATCCGGGCCTCGTCCCAATTGCTCAAGGGGAAGATGTAGGCATTTCATCTGAGCCGGGTTGGCAAGGTGGAAATGTTCAGGATGCAGATGTTTCAGACCGGCGAGTGAAGTGCTGGAAAGAAACGTCGTTCAACCTCCTTTGTATGAGATGTTCCCAGGACGCTGTAAGAGCACTGTGGAAAGGGAGTTTTTTCTCCACTTCCTAAAGAGCTGGAAGCAGGACAAGATGTGGTTTGTCTCCCATTGAGGGGTGGATCCAGAGCCAGTGCCTTGTGCCTTCCACCTCCACAGCAATGGAGAGCACGGCTGAGTGCAAATGGGCCTTTCTGAGATAGCTGCTTTCCGACACTCTCTCCAGCAGTGCAAAATGGTGGTTGGAGAAAGGTGTGCATTCTATCGCCTCCTAAGCACGTGGACGCTCGATCATATGGGAGTCAGCCCAGTTGCTTCAGCGGAAGATGCAGGCATTTCGTCTGAGCCAGGTTGGCAAGGTGGTGCTGGGTTGCTACAGAAGCAGAAGCCCTAAAGCGGCGAGTTAAGGGCTGGGAATAAATGGCGTTTGATCTGCTTTTGTATGAGATATTCCTGGTATGCTGTCACAGGACTGTGGAAAGCGAGTTGTTTGTCAGCTTCCTAAAGAGCTGGAGGGAAGACAGTTTATGGCTTGTCTCCCACTGAAGGACGGAGGCATTGCTTTGAGCCTTCCACCTGCAGATCAAGGGAGGACACGGCAGAGAGCAAAGGGGACTTTCTGTCATAGGTGCTTTCTGATACCCTTCAGGGGTGGTGCCAGTGCCTTGTGCCTCCTGCCTCTAGAGGAATGGAGGGCATGGCCCAGAGTAAAGGGCCTTTCTGACATTGGTGCTTTCTGACACTACGCCAACCACTGCTCATGGGTGGTTGGTTAAAAGCCTATTGTCTGTCTCCTCCTCAGCATGTGGAACCACAATTATCCGGGCCTCGTCCCCATTGCTCAAGGGGAAGATGTAGGCATTTCGTCTCGCCGGGTTGGCAAGGTGGAATTGCGGCAGAAGCAGAAATCCTAAAGCGGCGAGTTAAGCACTGGGAAGAAATTGCGTTTGAGCTGCCTTTGTACCAGTGTTTCCTCATATGCTTTAACAGCACTTTGGAAAGCGAGTTCTTTCTCAGCTTCCTAAAGAGCTGGAAGCAAGACAGTTTATGGCTTGTTTCCCATTGAAGGATTCAGGCAGTCCTTTCTGCCCTCCTGCTCTAGAGCAATGGAGGGCACTGCTGAGAGTAAAGGGGTCTTTCTGCCATTGGTGCTTTCTGACACTCTCCCAACCATTGCACTTCGTGGTTAGTTAAAAGCCTATTGTCTCTCTCCTCCTCAGCATGTGGAACCACAGTCATCCGGGCCTCATCCGCATTGCTCAAGGTGAAGATGTAGGCCTTTCGTCTGAGCCGGGTTGGCAAGGTGGAATTGTGGCAGAAGCAGAAGTTCTAAAGTGGCGAAGTAAGGTCTGGCAAGAAAGGCCGTTTGACCTTCATTTCTATGACAGTTTCCCCGTAGGATTTTCCCGGGAGCCGAGCAGGTGTTTCTGGCATTCTCGTCAGGAGGTTCGGGCATGTACGGCAGGTGGTTCCAGTGTGTCCAGGATGCGGTTCCAGCGTGTCTGGCACGTGGTTCTGGTATGTCTCAGAGGTGGTTCTGGCATGCCCGGCCGGTGATCCCGAAGAGTCCACCAAGTGATTCTGGCGTAATCGGCAGGTGATTTTTGCATGTCCGGCAGATGGTTCTGGCGAGTCGGGCAGGTGTTTCCGGCCTGCTCGGCAGGTGCGTCCGGTGTCATTGGCACGTGGTTCTGGCACGTCTGAGAGGTGGTTCCGGCATGCCCGGCAGGTTATTCCGGAGTGTTCGCCAAGTGTTTCTGGCATAGCCGGCAGGTGATTTTGCATATCCGGCGGTGGTTCCGGCGGGTTGAGCCGGTGGTTCCGGCGTGTCCGGCAGGTGGTTCTGGGGTGTCCGGAACGAGGTTCTGGCACGTCTGAGATATTGTGCCGGCATACCCTTCACGTGATTGCAGCTTGTCCCGCAAGTGGTTCTGGTGTAGCCTGCAGGTGATTTTTGCGTGTCCAGCAGTTGGGACCAGTGAGTCAAGCAGGTGGTTCCGGCGATTGTTTCCTGTGGTTCCGGACTGTCCGGGAGATGGTTCCGGCCTGTCCGGCACGTGCTTCTGGCACTTCTGAGAGGTTGTCCTGGCATGCCGGGCAGGTGATATCTGAGTGTCCGCCAAGTGATTCTGGTGTAGCCGGCAGGTGATTTTGCCATGTCCGGCATGTGGTTCCAGTGAGTCGAGCGTGTGGTTCTGGTGTGCTCGACAGTTGGTGCAGGCAGCTCTGGCAGGTGGTTCCGGTCTGTCCGGCAGGTGGTTCCGGCGTGTCCGGCACGTCGTTCTGTCACGTCTGAGAGGTGGTTCTATCATGCCCGGCAGGTGATTCCAGAGAGTCCACCAAGTGGTTTTGGCGTAGCTGGCAGTTGATTTTGGCACATCCGGCAGGTGGTTCGGGCGAGATGTGCAGGTGGTTCCGACGTGCTCGGCAGGTGCTTCCGGCGTCTCCGGCACGTGTTTCTGGCACATCTGACAGGTGGTTTCGGCATGGCTGAAAGGTGATTCCGGTCTGTCCGGTAGGTGGTTCCGGCATGTACGGCACATGGTTCTGGTACGTCTCAGAGGTGGTTGCGCTTGCCCAACAGGTGATTCCGGACTTTCCGCCACGTGGTTCTGGCACGTCTGAAAGGTGGTTCCAGCATGCCCAGCAGGTCATCCTGGAGAGTCCTCCAAGTGGTTCTGGCGCAGCCCGCCGGTGATTTTGGCGTGTCCGGCAAGTGGTTCCGTCGTGCTCGGCAGGTGGTTCAGGCGTGGCCGGCACGTGGTTCCAGTCTGTCCAGTACGTGTTTCCAGCTTGTCCGACACGTCGTTCTGGTACGTCTGAGAGGTGGTTCCGCCATGGCTGGCAGGTGATTCTGGACTGTCCCCCAGGTGGTTCTGGCATAGCCAGCAGTTGATATTGGCCTGTCCGGCAGGTGATTCCGGCGAGTCGAGCAGGTGGTTCAGGCGTGTCTGGCAGGTGGTTCTGTTCTGTCCAATAGGTCGTTCCGGCATGTCCGGCATGTGCTTCTGGCACGTGTGAGAGGTGGTTCTGGCATGCCAGGCAGGTGATTCCGGAGTGTCGGGTAAGTGGTTCTGGTGAAGCCAGCAGATCACTTGGGCGTGTCCCTCACGAGTGTCCTGCGAGTCGAGCAGGTGGTTCCGGCATGCTCGGCAGGTGGTTCCAGTCTGTCCAGGACGTGATTCCAGCGTGTCAGGCTCGTGGTTCTGTTACGTCTGAGAGGTGGTTCCTGCATGCCCGGCAGGTGATTCCGGACTGCCCGCCAGGTGGTTCTCGCATAGCCAGCTGTTGATTTTGGCCTGTCTGGCAGGTGGTTCTGGCGAGTCGAACAGGTGACTCCGGCGTACTCGGCAGGTGGTTCCGGCATGTCAGGCAGGTGGTTCCAGTCTGTCCGGTAGGTGTTTCCGGCCTGTCCGGCACGTGCTTCTGGCACGTCTGAGAGGTGGTTCCGGCATGTGCGGCAGGTGATTCCGGAGTGTCCTCCAGGTGGTTCTGGCATACCCCGCCGGTGTTTCTGGTGTGTCCGGCAGGTGGCTCTGGTGAGTCGAGCAGGTGGTTCCGGCGTGCACAGAAGGTGGTTCAGGCAGGTCCGGCAGGTGTTTGCAGTCTGTCCATGACCTGGTTCCGGCATGCCTGGCAGGTGATTCCGGAGTGTCCAACAAGTGGTTGTGGCGTAGCCGGCGTATGATTTTGGACTGTCAGGCAGGTGGTTCCGGCATGTCCAGAAGGTGGTTCCGGCGAGCTCGGCAGGTGCTTCCGGTCTCTCCGGCATGTGGTTGCGGCACGTCTGCGAGATGGTTCCGCCATGCCAGGCAGGTGATTCCGGAGTCTGCAGCATGTGGTTCTGGCACCTCTGAGAGGTGGCTCCGGCATGCTTGGGAGGTGATTCCGGAGTGTCCGCCGAGTGGTTCTGGCGTAGCCTGCAGGTGATTTTGGCGTGTCCGGCAGGTGTTTCTTGCGTGTTGAGCAGGTGGCTCAGGCATGCTCAGCAGGTGCTTCCAGCGTCTCCGGCACTTGGTCCTGGTGTGTCTGAGATCTGGTTCTGGCATGTCCGGCAGATGATTCCGGAGTGTCCACCAAGTGGTTCTGGTATACCCGGCAGGTGATTTTCGCGTGTCAGGTAGGTGGCTCAGGATATTCGAGCAGGTGGTTCAGGCGTGCTCATGAGGTGGTTCAGGCGGGTCTGGCAGGTGGTTTCGGTGTGTTCAGGGTGTGGTTCCGGCATCTCAGTCACATTGTTCTGGCATGTCTGAGAGGTGGTTCCGCCGGCCCTACAGATGTTTCCTCAGTGTCCGCCAAGTGGTTCAGGCGTAGCCGGCAGGTGATTTTGGTGTGTCCAGCAGGTGGTTCTGGCGAGTCGAGCAGGTGGTTCCAGTGTGCTCGGCAGGTGCTTCCGGTGTCATTGGCATGTGGTTCTGGCATGTCTGAGAGGTGGTTCCGGCATGCCCGGCAGGTGATTCCGGAGTGTCCGCCAAGTGGTTCTGGCGTAGCCGGCAGGTGATTTTGCATGTCCGGCGTTGGTACCGGCGAGTCGAGCCAGTGGTTCCGGCGTGTCTGGCAGGTGGTTCTGGTCTGTCCAGCAGGTGGTTGTGGGTTGTCCGGCACGAGGTTCCGGCACGTCTGAGAGGTTTTGTCAGCATGCCCTTCAAGTGATTCCGGCTTGTACGCCAAGTGGTTCTCGTGTAGCGGGCAGGTGATTTTGGCGTGTCCAGCAGGTGTTTTTAGGGAGTGGATCAGGTGGATCCGGCATACTGGGCATGTGGTACCGGCATTTCCGCAACATGGTTCTGACAAGTCTGAGAGGTGGTTCCGCCATGCCCGACAGGTGATTCCGGAGTGTTCGCCAAGTGCTTCTGGCGTAGCCGGCAGGTGATTTTGCATGTCCGGCGGTGGTTCCAGAGAGTTGAGCCAGTGGTTCTGGCGTGTCTGGCAGGTGGTTCCGGTCTGTCCTAGATGTGGCTGCGGAGTGTCTGACGACTGGTTCTGGCGTAGCCGGCAGGTGATTTTGGCGTGTCCAGCAGGTGGTTCTGCGGAGTGGATACGGTGGTTCCGGCATGTCCGGAACATGGTTCTGGCAAGTCTGAGAGGTGGTTCCGGCATGCCCAACAGGTGATACCGGAGTGTCCGGAATGTGGTTCTGGCACCTCTGAGAGGTGGTTCCGGCATGCCCAACAGGTGATTCCGGAGTGTCCGCCGAGTGGTTCTGGCGTA